>NW_009934020.1:17878-23587 GCF_000696875.1 Nestor notabilis | reverse complement strand
GATTTCAAAAGAAACAAGACCAGGCTTGAGTAAATCCATAACAAGCTGAGGCAAAAGGGAGATTTGCACTGACATTGAAGGAACATGTCTGGGCATACAGACTATAGCTGAAGTCTGCAGAAGGTTGCGGGCTGCACATCTGTGGGACTCAGGCCACGTGCCATTCTGTCAGAGCTGTGGACATAAATCCCTTCGGAAAGCAATGTGTCCTTTATGGGCAGCCTGAAAAGATGCCACCTTTCAATCTAAAGAGCAGACGTGGCTGTCCCCATCGGGGTGGGTAAGGCCACCTCTGCACTGCTGGTGGGCTGAACGGGCTTTGATGAAGGCCATCTATGGCCTAGGTGCCATATAGTCCATACCATGGCACCACTCCTATGCTTACAGGCCTTTTTGAGGGATCTCGGCTTAATAGTTCAGGGAATGATGCCATGCTAATACAGTGACAGGGCTGGAAACTGGTTGGATCACAGATGGAGGAGCCACAAGATGGTCTGTACTTGCCCAGAGAGGTACACTCTATTCGAGTGCAGCATGAAAATTGTTCCATGAGCCTATGCCTGACTGTTTACTCCACTTAGTTGGGCTTCTATTGTACCTGTGTATACAGTGTGTAAGTAATCAAAATGAGCTGTATCCATAAAAGAAAGCCAACACTTCCCAGTTTTGTTCTAAATGCCAGGGGTTTAGATAGTTGAAAAGGACACTATGGTTTTGTCTTTCTTCTGTTTCTGTTGTATTTATTCTGCTGCTACCATTTCTAACCAACATCCTGTTCAAAACACCACCTTCAGTTTCACATAGACACAGCACTTCATTCCCTGAAGCCTGTCACAGTGATGTGTCTGACTGCCTTTTGGGCTCAGTCAATGCCTGCAGTTCAGAAGTGGTGATGTGTCTATTAACGGCCTTATTCTATCTTCTCTTGGCTATTGTTATATTGCTCAGGGCACAGCAGCACAAGAGTCTTCATTTCCTAATTTCTGTGTATTTTTTATGAGCACAGGTGAAATTGGTGAAGTTCTTTGCATTGCCCCTTGGATCTGGTTTTCTTGGTGTCTTGGCTACCTTTTGCTCACTATGTGCTCATAGCTGTCCAGTGAAGTTAGTGTTACTGGTGGCGCAGAGGACACCAGGATCCTCTGGATGAAAAAACCCACCCCATAAAGACAGATAAACTTTTAATCCTTCTTCTTTGCTCCCACACATTTTCACATGGATGTTAACACTTAGGTTATCTGTAAGAGGAGAAAAGCAATCACAGTGCTTTCCCCACATCCGTTTAGATCTAGCTGTTCCTCTTCAGAAGAAAAATCTCCTCAGAAGGCGAGTGCTTGTATTTTGGAAAGGTTTGGCTGGTGTTTTGCTTTCTAGAGGAAGAAGCAGTCAGCCTCAGAGAAAGCAGCTTCAGTCTAAACCAGAAACAAACCATCACTCAGACCCTTATTAAAATGTAAAAGCTAATTGACACTAGCCAGGCAGACACCTCTTGCCCCTTTCCCCCCTCCTCTTCATGGCAAACCATACATGCAGTTGGCCTCTTGCAAGCCTGGGCCATGTGAAGTGCTTGGTGCTGTGTTTGCTTCAGCCGCACTGATGTTTCATGGGGGGATGTATAAGCCTCAAGTGACCAGTCGCTGGGGACACTGATGGATTTCTGTGGCTCCACTGGAGATTTTCAACAGGACACTGAACTGCACCAAATCTGCTGCGTCAGGGATGTTCCTGTCTCCTTTTTTCATGCCCCCCCTTCCCTGCTCTCGCTTCTGTCTCATTCCCCTCTTTCAATGAGAAGGGCCTTGAACTTCTGGTAGAGACTTGACATATGAGAGAGTGCCGAAAAGGAGAACAGACTATATTTTATAAGACATGGCAAAAATGTATTCTCAAAGTACTATTTTGTAAAAAATGGAATGTGGTCGTGTGGACAATAGAGCAATTTCCATGAAAAATTCTTACAGTAGTAAAAGGATTCACCTCTTTTTGAGGGGGGGAAAGATTGCAAATTCATAGAGTCATTTTACACACTTACCAGGTCTGTATTTCCAGCTCATTTTTCCTCTTGTTCCCTCCTTTTGTTCTTTTCCTTTTTCTTCTGTGTTTATTCAAGAAACAAAACACCAAGCACAGTAAACCAGTAACTTTTAGACTTGATTATGACCATATTAATTTTATAACCAAACCAGTGGTTTTGGTTGGAATCAAGTGGGCAAAAAAATGAAAAATTGGAAATATTTGGAAAAAATTTCTGCTGTTCTTTGTAGAAATGAGTATGGGTTTTGTGGGGAGAAGGGAGAGACATCTTCTTCTTTCTCTATAAAGAAAATAGGTATTTGAAAGCTAAGTTTTAATGGCCATTGATGTCACCGATCAGTACAGCCTGGATCCAGCACCGGGTCTGAGATCATCAGAAAAGGTAAGTTAACTTTTCCATTGTTGGAATTGTTTTAACTCCTTCCCCCTTCTGTTTTCCCTTTCATTTATCATCTTCTTCAGAACTGAAAATGGACCATTCATTGTTGCAAGGGACTTGGTCACCCTCCCCACCACCCTCCTCCATCCCCACCGGGTCCCCCTGTGCTGGGGCACAATTGGAGTTCAGCGGGTGCTGCTGTTCCCTCCAGCCCCATAGACACACACACTTGGGGCACATCCCACATCCGCAGCAAGGCTCAGGCTGTCCAAGCGAGTTGCATATCAGAAATGACTTTCACTTAACCTAGGAGGCCCCACATCCCCTTTAAGCTGTTTTTGACTGTGTCTTCGAGTGTGTAATGTGCTCCATAAACAAATAACCTGTGTTTTTTTAGCTGGGTCATTACGAGTTGACTTGTACTTCAAGCACAGGACGCGGGGAGGAAGTGGTGAGACCAGGAGCAGAAGGGGAGACAGCGGCAGCCTCAGACCCAGAGGACTGCAAGGAAGCAAAATATGGATGGCTGCCAGAACAAATGAAGAGCCTTTGGGGAACCATTGCAAGGTCTCATGGAAGAGTCAGAGAACAGAGATTAAGGCAGGCACAAATAAAGTCAGACCTCCAGGAGAGCCATTTGCCATAGGCAGGTAGGTCCAACAAGGTTTCACCCATGCTTCCAGGTGGCCCATTGCCATCTTGCTCAGTTATCACACCTCTGATGAGGTTGTCTGGGAACACCAAGGCCAGAGCCTCTGGACTTTTACTGGCCAGAATATGAAGCATTACAAAAATGAGGGGGGGTGGGGAGAAAGGAAAAAAAGACCTTGTAAATAGCAGTGACTTTGTAAATCTCCGTATGTGGTCTACCTCTTGGGGCCGGAATGAGGATCCTCAGAGGCATTTATGTGGCTAAAAGTCTGTGAGGCCTCGTCAAAGCACAATGTTGTGTTAGAGAGAGCAACATCTGGGAGAATTCCTGTGCCTGTTTCCTCCCAGGTTGATCTGTAGGAGTTTATGGCCCTCTGGCTTGTGTATTGGATTTTACCTTTTGGATTTAAATCATCACAAAACCTCATAGTGAGAAACAAGTGTGCATCTCATCTTCAGCGTACACAGAATGGAATCAAACAAAGCTCTTTTCTCACGTGATTTCTCTAGGAATTTTAGTGTAATAAGTCCCCATTTTATTCCACAACTGACTCTGCTCAGTGTTCTTCTGGATTAGTTATTAGTAACCTACAGTTTTAAAGCCTGCAGGCGGCACCCAAGAGCACTGAATATGAATTCTCCAAGCTGGCCAGGTTCTGATCCCAGTCATGTTATGAAGCTTTGCTGGCTGATGGAGATGAGTGTCTGAGCCCATGTTTTAGGAAAATGAGGCTCCCCCAATTTACAGCTGAAAAAAGAAATAACCCAACATGTAGCAGCTTCTTTCTCCCTTGGGCTGATGAAATAATTTTGCTGTTCAGTAGTCTATGGAAGGTTTTTTGGGTGCTGGCTTTAGGAGTGGGTATGGTAATAGAGACCACTTAGAATGAGCTGGAGACTGCAGAGCCTTACCCTCATTGACAGGAGCAAGAGAAACGGCTCACAAGCACACCAAAGCAAAATATGCAGTTACAGGGATACAGTGGGGATACAGTAGATAGGATATCCTGCCAAAACGCTGCCTAAGTAGCCATTAATGGACATCTGAGTTTTGCTAAATAATTAATGTGCCTGTTGTAATTTTTTTCTTATAGATCTTTCAAGGAATTTAGTTTCTGTTCCTTTGCATTTGGTTTCTGTTCCCTGAAATGCTGCTTTTGAGCCTTTCTTCTCAAGTATTTATGGACAGTGTCTGTAAGGCAGTTTTCTAATAGTAGCTTGTGTCTGTTACAGCCAAAAAGCCTTTAGCTCCAAGTGTGCAATTGTAGACTCATAGAATAGTTAGGGTTGGAAAGGACCTTACGATCTTCTAGTTCCAACCCATCTGCATTAGATAGATACTGCCCCTTGTTCTCGTGGTTTACTTTGGAAACTGAGGCATAGGCCACTGAAGTGGAACTGACAAAGGCAAGCTATAGGTCAGTATAATGGTCAAGTGTTGTCCTTTGACCAACACAAATAAAAACTTTACCAGAGCTTTAAAAGCTACAAAATGAATCCTAGAACTCAAGGAGTTCTTAATAATAATCTTTTGTCCATCTCCACCCATGAAAAATGGCTCTTCTCTTGTTGTCTGTGCTGAAAATATCCCTGGCTTTGCAATCTCATACAATGCAGGAATCTCACATAAACGATGGGGTGTGGAAATGCTGGTAACAACAACCCCCCCCAGAACACAGCTGGTCCTTTCCCACTTTTTCCTCTGTGTCTCTGTGGTTGGGCTGGCTGCCCCATATGACTGGAAAAGGCTCTTGCAGTGCCTGAATACCTGGGGAGTTTTGCCAGCTTTGTCCAAAATCCTGGCTATGGGTGTGGGGAGGATCTCAGTTGTAATACAGCAACTCGTATTCTTATCTTCTTATCACCACTTTGGCTTCAGCTTGTGGTTCTCAAAAGGAATGAACCCTCTGAGGGCTGGAGCAGCTCTGCTCTGGAGCCAGGCTGAGAGAGCTGGGCTGGGGCAGCTGGAGAAGAGAAGGCTCCTGAAGGGGACACCTTAGAGCAGCTCCAGGGCCTAAAGGGGCTCCAGGAAACCTGGAGAGGGGCTTTGGACAAGGGCCTGTAGGGACAGGACAAGGGGAATGGCTTGAACCTGCCAGAGGGGAGATTGAGATGAGCTCTTGGGCAGAAGCTCTTCCCTGTGAGGGTGCTGAGGTGCTGGCACAGGGTGCCCAGAGAAGCTGTGGCTGCCCCATCCCTGGCAGTGTTCAAGGCCAGGTTGGATACAGGGGCTTGGAGCAACCTGCTCTAGTGGAAGGTGTCCCTGCCCATGGCAGGGGCTTGGGACTGGATGAGCTTTAAGGTCCCTTCCAACACAAACTAGGCTGGGATTCCATGATTCTATAATTCTAAGAAACCAATATAATCTTAGTATTAGTGGCTGGATCAACTGTATCCCAGTGATCAGGGAAGTAAGCAGGGCTGAGTGTTTGGTTTGGCCTTTGTTGAAGGTGGGAGATGTTGGCTAACCTCAGTTGCAGAAGTGAGCGTGTATCCAGGCAGAGCAGGCTGCTTTGGAGGCAGATGTTGGGTATGAACCTCTCCAAGAATAGTCTGATTTGGACGGGACCTTCAAAGCTCATCTAGTTGAACCCCCCTGCAAAGAGCAGGGACATCTTCAACTAGATCAGGTTGCCCAGAACCAA
>NW_009934020.1:16975-17810 GCF_000696875.1 Nestor notabilis | reverse complement strand
AACCCCCCTGCAAAGAGCAGCTCACATCCAGCCTGAATCTCTCTTTTTTAGTCATCCTCATCCTATCACAACAGGCCCTGCTGAAAAGTCTCTCCCCACCTTTCTTACAGGACCCTTTTAAGAACTGAAAGACCTCTTCACATCCAGCCTGAATCTCTCTTTTTTAGTCATCCTCATCCTATCACAACAGGCCCTGCTGAAAAGTCTCTCCCCACCTTTCTTACAGGACCCTTTTAAGAACTGAAAGACCTCTATAAGGTTTACCCAGATGTACAAAATTTCTTCCTCACATCCAGCCTGAATCTCTCTTTTTTAGTCATCCTCATCCTATCACAACAGGCCCTGCTGAAAAGTCTCTCCCCACCTTTCTTACAGGACCCTTTTAAGAACTGAAAGACCTCTATAAGGTTTCCCCAGAGTCTTCTCTTCTCCAGGGTGAACAACCCCAACTGTCTCAGCCTTTCCTCGTGGCGCTGAGTGACCTCAGCTCTGAAAAATAGCAGGTAGGTCACAAACGAAGGTGTGAGCTTAGCTCCAAATGATGGTCAGTTCTCTGGAATGACCCAAACCTTTTGGCATATCCGCTTAGGACAAGGTGTTTTTCCTCTTGTGAAGCACAAAGGAAGGAAATGTATCTTCAGGAAATGTTTATTGCACCCGTGGATTGTCTGGAGCAAGGTTCGACAATACCCGGAAAAAAAAATCCCGTGAAATTAATATCAAAATAAGAGGGGTTCTTGACAAAATGCACGGGTTTGATGAGCTGGAGGAAAGACAATGTGCTGCCCTGCCTGCGCCGTGGCTCGGGGGGCAGCTGACGGGTGACCCACGGGCC
>NW_009934020.1:0-16935 GCF_000696875.1 Nestor notabilis | reverse complement strand
TCCCCGCTCTTTGCATGTCTCGTAAGAGCCATTAGGAAACAGAACAAGGGAGATACTTAGTACTGTTAATGTTTACATGCTGGAAGGAGAGATGCTACTTAACACCTAACCCAGAGGGATGATTTAAACCCCTCTGGAGCCACCACCTTTCATCAGACTTTGGGAGATGTGTTAGACACCGTTCTTTCCGAATAGTGTGGCTCAGCTCCCCCTCCTTTGTTATACCCTTACCTTTCCTAGCCTTGAAGAGCTTGCTGCTCTCTGCAAGTGAAACCTGGGAGACTTAGTGACTTAACTAAGGCTGAAGGAGTTAAAAAGAAAAGAAATGCTTATTTTAGTTCTCTAAACCTCTGCCCAAACCCATCATTCCATTAGGCACCATCGACACCCCACCACAGAAACACCCCCTGCATTAGTGCAGAATCCCAGCGCAGGCTGTCCCTCAGCCTGCCGCAGACCTGTAACCTCCTGCTCCTTCAGGCTGGCTCCAGCATACCACACCGCGGGTCTGACGGGACTGCAAGGAGCATGGCAAGAGGCTTCCACAGAAACCTCTAAATGGGTTTTAATGTCTCCCCACCATAGGATTCCCGGAATTAATTCTGTGTCTGGCTTTTGAGATCAGGGACGCTGTGTTAAGGAAGATGGATGTCCCTGAGAAGGATTGAAAAGAATGAAGAGATGACAGTGGTGGTTTCTGTAGTGAGCCTGGCTGTGGGGGCAGAGCAGTAAATGTGGTTGGTGGATTGAGATCAGATCTGAACTTTTTTCCCCGGTGGCAACACCCATGTAGTTATTTATTTATTTTCCCCTTTCGCTTCAAGGCTCCTCACAACACCACTGCCTTTCATAAATCCCTGTGATTACAGCGCTAGAGGATGGCATTCTTGGTTTCCTCAGAGGCCAGGAGTCTATACCCACAGGAGACGGATGGGAGAAGTAGCCAGCGAGCTTTCTATATTATTGCTCAGGATTGCAGGAACTGGTTTTGGTTTACACCGCGCTGGGGGAATGCAAAGTCTGCACAGAGCATCTCCATTTACTGCTTCCTCTGCGTGCAGCCAAGGCAGGATTGCTTACACTCCCTCTGCACACTTACTGGGGAGGCAATAATGTCGTGCCTGCCCAGCAGAAGGCACAGAACCACTGCTTTGCATTAGCTGTGTCTGTTATCCGGCTGGTAGGATACAGCCCAAAAAGCTTAGGAGTGCTTTATGTAACCGTGCAAAGCTGGTGCGAAAGTCCAGGCTTGCTAGTTCCTCTCTCCACTTCCACTTCTGTGCCTCATCGCAGGAGAATGGCTGCAATAACCACAGGAAAAAAGCTTCCCGTTACTTTCCCTTGCAGGGCAGCAGTGGCTGATGAGGCTTTGAGACCCCCAAGGTGTGGGTAGTAAATAGAGATGGTTGCTGCAGGATGAGGCAGGTTGTGCTGCAAAGTTAGGAAGTGGTTTTCCATAGTTTAGAAGATGATTTTTAAAAATAGGGGGGTGAGTTTCCATTTTTTTCATGGCCCTCAAGGTCAGCAATGGAGTAAGAGCTGGATTTAGACCTAGAGTCATCCCTGAGCGTTGAAGGAAAAACACGCAACAGGCGTGTTTGATTTTGGTGCTTTGCTTCATCATGCTGCCTTGGTAGTGGGGCTGCTTGTGGTATTGTGGGGACCTCTGATCTTCCCTCCTCTTCCTATCATTCACCTCCTCCCCAGCCCTACCAGAGTCAAATATAAACTTCCTTAAAATGAACACAAGATTCATTCCACTTGACCAAGCCTGACTTCCCAGAAAATAAACAGGGAGAGCAGAGCCAGCCAGCCCCTCATCCAGAGCTGCTGGTCTCCAGGGAGGCAACGGATGTATCCAGAGCAGCTCTGGGCCTTGTGCAATGGAGAAGAAGGTGCCAAGGAGAGGGATCCCACCTAAGGGACCTCCCAGGGTCAGTATTGCTGAATGCCTTAATTTTCACAGTTGTGGTTTCTTTTTGTCAGCCTCAGTTTTATCCTGAATAACTGGACACAGCAGTTGCCTTGCCCTGATAATGGATCAAAAGGAACCAGGGCAGTAGCATGTATGAGTGCTCTTGGCAGAAAAGGGCTCTTTAGAGCTCAACACTTAACCTAATCTGACCAGGACAGTCACCAATTCCCTTTCATGATCATTTTTACTGTTGCCCTTTGTTTTCTTTCTGTTGAAATTAAAACAAACAAACAACAAAAGGCAACAAAGCAACACACCATTCCCAAAATGTTGCTTTCTCATTGGAAGAATGACTAAAATAAAGAATAAAATGTGCTGAACAGTTTTCAACTCTATTTTGCCTTCATGGTGGATCAAATGCTCCCTGTCAGTGCTCAAGGCCAGGTTGGACACAGGGGCTTGGAGCAACCTGCTCTAGTGAAAGGTGTCCCTGCCCGTGGCAGGGGTTGGACCTGGATGAGCTTTAAGGTCCCTTCAACCCAAACCAGGCTGGGATTCTGTGATTAAATTAATTTCTACCCTGGAGAAGCTGCCCGGTGCTGTCGTGACCGGGATGTGCCAGTGCTGCACCAGCTGGACAGGGAGGCAGATGAGCGAGTGGACAGTGGAAAGGCTTCATTCAGTTCCCGCTCTCCAGGGCAGCTCTCCCAGACACTGGACATCCCCCGGCCGCTGTGCCAGGTCTCATGCGCGGGGACGCTTTGTCCTCCAGTATCTGGTGGGGTGCTTTTAGCTGCCCTAAAGCCACAGGACCAGCCGTGACCTTTTGAACTTGAATCCCACATTTTCATATTAGCCTCCCAGCGTTCCCCACATGACCCCATGGGAGCAGCTCATGTGCAGGTGTTGCCTACGGTGCTGAGATGATTCTGTCTGAAATAACACGGGAAAGAAACAAGTGTAGGCAAAATAATAAACACACCTGCATAGGACTCCCTTTCCTTTCAGGTAGTAGATGTTTTCGGTCCAAGGTCAGAGTTATCTGATATGTCCCAGATCCACGCTGTTCCTGTGCTTGTCACCTTCTCTAACTCATGATGTTTATCTGACTTTCCTTTCCCAGGACAGGTATCTTTCATCTCAGCTGGCCTCACACTTAAACACTCTCTCTTGCACTGAAAGTGTGAGCTTCTGATCCTCTCTAATCTCAAAACATCCTGTAGGTTTGTGCAAGTCTCAACTTTCTTCATCCTACCAGCAATACCTAGCTTGTTATTTAAAAACAAGAAATGGTGGAAGGAAGTGAGAGCACCTTCCCCCTGCACCAAACCTGCTCTGTATGGACAAAGATCTTAAACTAAGACAGCTGAAATGTCCCCCCCTGTTAGTTACCTGCCATAAGCAGCAATAACCACGCAGCGCTGAACTCAGATGCCTTCCTCGGTGGGTCTTCTTGCTTTGTCTATGCTCATACTCACAGGCAGCCTTAACAAGGGCAAATGTAGTTAATGAAGATTGGACAACACTTCTGCACGTTACTTATGTGCTGCTAAGAATAGCATTAAGAGTTTCAAAAACAAAAACACAGAAAAAGATTTATTTTCATGTTAGGTTTCAATTTGCTGCTATTTTCTTTACTATCTGCTGTTTTCCACTCTATGCATTATCTGTTCAAGCCAGAACAGATTACAGCTGATTGTTAGGCCCCTCTGTTTTTCCTTCTTACTGTTTTATCTCCTAAGCAACTTTATTTGGTACAAGACAAATAATCTGAATTCCTGAAGTCAGAAACAAGGAGTGGGAGTCCGGGAAACTGGCTGCTGATCTAATGCAGTTTTTGGGAGTGTGGTTATGGTTAGAACTCTAAATATGGCCCCGTATTACTGTACGCACGGTAACTGCGCCCTTTGTGTCAATGTCTGAGTCACAGTAGTGGAGTTTACTGACAAAAACATGTTTTACTACTCTCAGCTGTGAGGAGTTGATAGAGTTGGGAGTGAACAAGATGAGCTGTTGCATCAAGTGTTACCAACTGAATGACCGGGCTCGGAGTGCACCCAGGTTGTGCTGTTGGTGAGAGGGATAAAGCAGCACAAGGGGCATGATTTGGCAAGCAGCTGAAAGGAGTGGTGTGTTGGCGTCAGGTGAAGATGCCAGCGAGAGGGGATTCCTGCCAGGTACCCCCGGGAGGGCCTGTGCTTTGGGGTGCAGTCAGGAGAGCTGCATGATGCCCATGGGAATGAGCTGATTCTCCCTCTGTGAAAGTGTTTGCAAGGTTTTGTTCCCGGCCCTATGCACAAGAGAAGTGCCTTTCCAAGCCCGGATGCTGTGAAACAGGATTTTCACCCTGTGGCTTGCTCTCCCCCCCCCCCCGCCGCAGGACAGGCTTCTTCCACCAGCAAGTGAACTGCAAAAGCTTCACCTTTTAGACGTTCAAACTGAACTGATCGTTCTGTTACTGGCAAAAACTAAATGAATATAATGTTTTATAAAGCCTCCCTCCTTTTAATCTTTAAATAATATGTATCGCCAAAGAGACCAGCTGGCATTCCCATACTGTACACGTTCAACCTAACCTTTATTATTGACTGACTCATGCAGCATGCATCTGCAAGAGTTATTAATGGAAAATATTAAATGAATTCGGTTTAATATTTGGTAAATAGGAGGTGTCTTTTCTTTGTGCTTGAATTTGTGTTTCAAATGTCTATGTTTGTGTTATTTATATTAATATATTTCATGGGCTGTTTAATAATAGCAGCAATTAAGATAATAATAATAAATACTAATAATACTGAGCTCTTCTGCTTTTCATCAAAGGAGGTCAAGACTCAAGGGTATACCTCTGGGGCTGGTATAATGTAGATCTGATCTCCTCCTGGTGTTTCTTTTTGTGGAAAGTTAGGAGTATCATGCAAAGCTCAGATCGCCTGTATTTTGGCCTCTGGAATGTCTCTTAGGCATTATAAATGCCAGTAAGAAACATAAAATTGGAAAGAAAACAAACACCAGGACATCGAAAAATTATAACCGCTAATACTGACCTATTTGTGCTTTTGTTCTGATTTAGCAGAATGCTATTAATACTATAATTAAAGCTATTGTGTAGCCTGGGGAGTTGAGCACCTGGCTCTTATTAGAGCTGGATCCCTAGCGTGTGGTGGAAAAAGCAAAGGAGGACAAGAGAGGAGATGGCCCAAAGGAGAACACAAGAGGGCACAGTGGCACCTGTGGTGCTCTCTGTTTTCCTGGCTTTTTGCAGTGTTGGGGAGCAGGGAGAATTCAGGCCTGCTTTGACATGACATAAAGAGTTACGGGAACACGACTGATCAGCTGAAACTGTGTAAATGGAATTTCGCCAACTTGGTGGATTGTTTACTAGACTTTTTTTTTGGTTAGTTGTGAGGGTCAAAGGTATAATGTGATGACTGTATCAGGGAAGGTTAATAGGGCAATAAGCCCCACTATCAACAGGCAGGCAGTAGGAAAGGTACCTTTTCTGTGAAATCAGATACAAAATGCACGTTCCAGCAGGTGTTTTCTGCAGTTTGCCTCGTCTGTTCCACTATTCTTTTACCATATTGTGCCAATGGAAACTAGTTCTGTGATTTCAGAAGCGATGGATGCTAATGCTGCTTTTCACTTTCTCTTCAAGGAGGATGTATGTTTCTGCAAAACCTTCTTCATGTGACTGGTCAGAAATGACCCAAGCAAGACCAAGAAGCTTTGGCTGAACCTTAAGGAGCTTCACGCTGGTGGATGCTGCTGAATTGAGAGGTCAGTGGTGAACGTTTTCTTCTGAAAAAGTTAGTGCTGTGAATAGATATTTGGAAAAGAGATATTTGTAAGGCAGTGGCACAGAAATAAGCAGGATCCTATCCCAGATGTTAATCTGAAGTTCAGAGATTGCAGTTTTCCTTAGATGTCTCATGCAGGATTCTTACTCTTGGGGGCAAACAGTCTCCCTCTCCCATGCTCACTTGCCTCTGTTGACTTTTGTGGAGGGAAACTGAGCTCAGAACCATTCCACAAGAGCAAGCCCAGCACAGAGCTGCAGTCTATTTTGGATTTGTTCAGTCACTGTTTCTGGCTTTCACAGGAAGTTACAGAAGGGGCCTTTACTATGGGAATTGTGGCTGAAACCTCTGAGTGCTGTAATCCAGGACATGACATTATCTCACAATTCAAAATGAACAACCACCTGGGGTTTTTTTGCAAAGAATCCCTCATCCTCAGGTGTCCCATCCATACTAGCTGTAAGATACAACTTCTCCTCCCATCCAAACCAGCCTCCAGTGGTTTCTTACCCTCCCAGAAATCAATCACTCTGTTACTGTACATGGAGATGTGAAAGGAAGACGTGACACTGCACTGCATGCAAAAAAGTAAAGAAACAAGATCATTAACATCTTAATATCCTGTCCTGACATCTCACAAATTATTTTAGACTTCATAGCCAATGTAAACAGGTTTGTTTTCAACTCCCTTAATTGCCTGCTAATTGAGAGCAGATGCAGGCCTTAACTTTGGGCAGATAAAGAACAGCCTCTTCTCTGGGGCTTTGCATCTATCATGAGGTCTCTGATGTATGCCTGCAAGCTTCCCTGGTTAGTGATGCTGAGGCAGAGAGGGATTGGAACTGCTCCTCTTGAATCGTGCCGGAAACCTCAGTGAGACAGAAGGGAAGACAGAGCTGTGGGACTCATCAGTAACATCATCATCATTATTGTTTCATTTCGTACTTCAGTGCACTTTCTGAAACAGCGTAGGTCTCCTTCTGGGGGGGAAGTTCTCCGAATTATAGATGGGTTTCTCGTTATGATAGAAATCACTGGGTTTATGAAAAATGCATTGCTGTCATATTCCATTATCTACTTCCTCCCATGCTGCAATCCTGTAGCTTGCAAGTCATTAGATTCTTTTTCAGAGTTCCTTTGAACTAATCCTTTCAAAAAACACTATTCATTGGGTATGACTCCGGAGAGATGCTGTCTGGTACTAAAGCTCTCTTTTAGTTCTGCGAGGGAGACCTGTAACAACAAGATAAGTGCATGTATATTCCAAGTAATGTCTGGAGTTTGCTGCCTCCCATTAAATGCAATAGGAGCTCACAGTTCAAATGGTAGAATTTTGCTTTGTAAATGTAGGAGAAAATGTGCAGATATATAGGTAAATTTGCATTTGGTAGTGATTTAATGTTCCATGGTCTATTTTAGTTCCAACTTAAATATTACATTAAAACCAGCAATAAAAGAAAGAGAGAGAAGAAAAAGCGTGCTAACTGCTGGGTTCAGAAGGAGTGGATGTGATTTTGTTCTTGCTGTCAGTGCAGCAGTGAGCTGCCTTTTACTTTCTCCTCTTCATTTAGCAAGTCAGCAGCAGCAGTTAAATGATAGCCCTCTGGTCTTTCTGCAGGTCTGTTCTTGCAAATGAAAACAGGAACTTCAAATCCTTGTGTTTTTCCAAGGTGTTCTGTGAATTTTAACATTTTCACATCTATATGCTAACAGGCGGAGGGCACGTGTGAGCAATTGAGGGTGAGAAGTGCCCTTTGTGCAGGGAGGCTGCATGGGTTTGTACCACTGGCTTCAGGATGGTCAGAAAGGGATGTTAAAGACAGAAAAAAACCCAGGCAAAAATCAGAACCAGTTTGTTGGTTTGTGAATGAGAAACAGGCAGACAAAAAGAGGGAAGGATTCACATCTAGCCAGTGTCATTCAGAAATACCTAAAGCACCAGGCATCTGGGTTATGAAACATGATTCAGTCCCAGAAGCGCAAAACCTTCAGGGTTTCACTGTGACTCCTTCACGAAGCCCATTTTCTCTCCCAGGGCTGACTCCAGGCCTCCCTGTGAACACAGTCACCCCTCCCGACATTATCCTTCTCTGGAAAGTTGCCACGGACCCTGCAGAATAAAATCCTGATCTAACAGTGATGCGAGAGGTTTAATAGGAGGGCAGGGGGCTTGAAGTCAGTAGCACAAGGCATAACAGACTAAAGCAGCGGTCCATTAAATCAGCGCACTGGGGCCTAGGCATTTACAGTCACACAGTCAGATGTTTCCAGTAATTATTTCCCCATAGCATTTTTATTAGGTGCTCCATAAATAATATTCACTGCTGCACTCTTCTCATGGTCTTTTATAAAAAGAGAGGGAAGAGAGAAGGGAAGGGGAATTCACTTTACCTGCAGCTGGATTTTGAGGTAATTCTGTCTTTCAGTCCTATTGAAACAGATACAAGCTTGGAAAATATGGGCAAATCAGTTCCTCACTGACCAAACATTGTTCCCTAAAACCATCATTGCACTGACTTAATGCAAGGCAAGTTTCTACTTCAGATTTAGATTCGTCTTCTTGTCATGAGACCCATACAGACCTGGGGTGAACAGCACATCAAACAGCACTGCCTTCTCCTCTCTGGAAAGAGCTTCCCAAAGCTCAGCACTGTCGCTGTGTGTTTAATCTGGTCTGTACATGCAGCACCTACTGACAAACGCTGGCTTTTGGTGGAGGCTACTGTGGAAAGGCTTTTTCCAGAAAATACCACTGCCTTGTCTGAGTTACAGTATTAAACAACACAGCTTCTTTCCTGGCACTAGGACTTGTGTTTTGCAAAGGCCTTTTACTCAGATATTTGATTTTCAACATCAATTTTCTAGCCAAAGTAAGATTCCCCAAATAAACTCAAGGATCTGGGGACGTATTTTTTTACTTACTGGACTTCAATACTGGGACCAACCCCAAGCAGGACTCAGAGGAGCAACAGTAAAAGGAGGTGGATTAAATTCAGATTTGCTACTACGAAGGTCACAAACTCTTCCACCTGGGTGTGCAAAACCTCTCAGCAAGCAGCAGGTGAGACCTCCCCACAAGTACAATACTTCTGTCCAAGCTGGAATTCTGTTTCTCAGTGTAAATGTTCAACAGGGAGCACAGAAACTGGTAAGAGTTGGTCAGAAAAGAGAACTTGAAGCCAGAAAGGACAGATTTGCATATAGAAACTCGGTGTCGCTCAGGTTTGGTGGCCTTGCTCCTTGGTTGTCTCCACCTGGGTATATGAGGGTGCAGTGCCACAGGGCTGTGTTCCAAAGGGAACAAAGTATTTTCATGCAGCTAATTGTCAGTGGACTAGTGAGATCTCAGCAGCCCTGATGGCTGGATGGGTTATGTAGTATGGTCGTTTGACCCATGATCCAAGCCTAGGGCGAGACCTCACACCTTGTCTCTAGAAGAACCACATGCTCTGCCAGGAGCAGGTTGCTGAAGCTGTAAGATGCTCTGCTCTGGCCATCGCTGTTGCAATGCCAGGGGATGTTGTGTCAGTAGGAAAAGACGAATCATCTGTTCCTCAGAAAATACCATCCCCAGATACTTTCTTGGTTCCTTTTGTTCTCTGTTTCATTTCTGGACTGCTCAAGCTGGGGAAGCCGTGGCCTGAAATTAAATATGAACCCGTTCCATATAACTGTGTGTATCTATTTTGTGGTGTAGGAAGACTCAGTTCAGTGAACCCAGGCCATTGGCATTTTATAATTTCCTCTTGCTCCAGCAGGTAAGGGATTAACCCATTGTTATTCCTTGCTAAAGGAGTAGAGAAAAAGATACACTGTGCAAAGACCCTGATTTCTTAAAGCAATAATAATCCATTGGGTTTTTAAAGAAATATTTGATTAGAACCATAAGGTTTCTTTTTTTTGAGGGAGAGAAAATTTGAAATCCGGAGTTTATTTTTCCTTCAGCGTCTCTCTGAAGAACCAACAGGAATTGAGCTTTTTTTTTGCTCTCTCCTGTGTTTGTGCCTACTTATTAAACCCACATGTGGTGGCCTCGATTCCTCACGGAGGTGCAAAGAGCTTGGAGAAGAAGGAAAAGCAAAAAAGGTGTAATCCAGTCCATTGACCTGTCTCTTTGCCCTTAGGACTCCTTCGAACAGCTGTGAGAAAAAGAGAAAGGGGGGAGGGAGGAAGGAAAAAAAAAGAGGCAGTTTAACAAGCCAGATCCAGATGTTCATTTCATACACACACCCTGAACAGCTTTTGCATGGTTTATTTCGGTTTCTGAAGCCATTTTTCACCAGCCTGTTTTCTCAGCTGGGAAACTTCTGGTGTAGTGTTTTCAACAAAATATTGCATTTGGCATTACAAGAAAACAGAGCCTTTAAGACATTAAAAGGACAATCTCCGTGTTTGCCTTGGCCCAGGGAAGCAGGGCTAGAGGAATTTTAGATTTCTGTACCACCCAAAGAATAGGTAAAAGAAATTTTCCACTCCTCAACCCCGTTTACGTGGGAATTTGAGAGTTGATTTAGCTTGATTTTTTTTTCCCCCCCCTTTTAAAGGCTTCTCTGAGGACTTGGTGTTAGTGTAGATGGACTTTATTAGCGTGAAGGAATAAGCAAAGGGATAGCAATCGATTCTCGTCTGCATTCTGATGAACGAGGGTTCAAAACTTAAACTGGTGCTGAATGAATCTTACTTTTTCTTTGCAAGGCCCAGATCCTGATGTGCTTTTTCACACCAACATCTCCATAATGCAGACAGACAAATTTGGAATGATTTAATACTGGCACAGTTTCTCTTTATTTACAGTAGAAGTAAGCCACATAGTTCATAGCGGCACCATGAATAGCACTCGTAGCAGTGAGGATGGTGACAGGACAGTGTCTACACTGAGTTTAGAGGTACCTCAACAGCTGGCACGTAATAAACTAGGGATGATAAAGTGCAAGTAAGAACTATACTGCTATCACTTGGCTAATCAAAGCATACAGTGTCCTTCAGAGTAAAATCCCAGCACCACTGGAGCCAGAGGGTGATGTTCAGTTTGCTGTCCTTCACAAGTGATGTACAAAACCCCTATGTTTTCTACCTCTGAGAAGTGTCATTCACTGTTATGTATTGTATTAGAGAGAGGCTTGATCCAAATTCCTCCCTGTAAAGAAGGGTCTAGAACTAAGCAATGCTTCGGTGCTTTTTTGTCTGCCTGTTCTAAAAGGAGAAAAATTTGCAGATATTCTTATCAGAAATGTCACCATCCTGTACAGAGCTCATCCCCCTCAGTTATGAAATAACAGCAGATGATAAGAATTGTTAATGAGAATTTGAAGACATAGGGTGTGCTTAAATTAAGTAGATGATGAGAAAACAGTGATGTGTACCTAGAGGTGTGTGCATCCTTAAGCCTTGGCAGTGCCAGGGAGTGGCAATATTGGCATTTGGTGTCAGAACACCACCAAGTGGGCTGGCAATAGTTGGTCCTTGAACTAATATTCTCTTCAGACAAAATAAAAAAAAAGAAGTAAGTAAGAAAAATCTAATTAAGGCTTAAAATGCATTAGGCAGATTATTTGGCCAGTACAGAACTGGAGTGAAAAGCTGCCAAGCAGTACTAGTAAATTCTGTTGAGCAAACTGGTAGTCTTTTTAAAGCCATTGATTTGGTGCAGAGATTGAAAAATCCTGGAGAAAACATATATTGCCTGTCCATTTCAGGAGACTGAAGATCTTAATGTGCCCTGATGAGTTTTATCCTCTCCTCTTTATCTGGTACTATGCATTACATGTATGTGTATGTCTCTATTTGCCTGAGTATTTACACATACATTATTATACACATCTCTACAAAAGCATATATGAATTGCTTGATGAAAAAGAACTGTCTTGTTTGTGTGGATATCAAACCTAGAATCCAGGCAGCTTCTTATATGACTTTGGGTAGTAAGACCTCCTAATATCTAACCTCAGAGGTAGATAAATCCAGGATTTTCTGCATAGATACTGTTAAGATTCTGTATTTGGAAATATTCTGTCAGTCAATGTATATACAATACACTTAAATATTTGCCTTGGGAAATGTCATTTTAGAAGTATCATTGTGCACATTGTGCACAAATACATCTCTCCCAGAAGGACAGGTTTTAAGGCACCACGGACCTGGTGTCAGTGCTTGTACCACACATGGGAGCCTTGGCCTTTGGATGGGGCAATTACATGCTGCTGTAAGACAAAGTGAGTAAAGATGATTCCGAAAGTAAGAAAGAAGTGAGGAGGCAATGACATTGAGTGGGGAATCTGAAACAGTGCTGCCTTGTACTGTGAGCCTGGACCCTTTCAGTCATTTGAAGGTTTTTTTTTAAGCGTGAGGGCTCTTATCGCATTCTGTCTTTCAGCAAAGCAATGACCCATGCCACATGGCTTCCCAAAAATGTCTTCTTTGTTTACCCTGCAAATATTCCCAATCCCTGCACTGAAATGGTTGCATTTATTATAACATCCTGCCATAAACTTTGGCTCAACAGTTGTTCTGAGAGGGGTTAAATACATGCTCTGGGAAGACCGTTATCAGTGGTGAAGTTTCCCAGTAGTGGTCTCTATGATCTCATTTGGTGCTACGCAACACAGGAGAAGCACAGTGCCCACTGCACTCCATGCTCCATCTCCCTTGGGTTTCACTACAACTTCAACCCAGGTTTGCCTAATACTTTACGAAGTGTGGGGAAGTAGTTCCCATCCAAAAGGTCAAGGTCAAGGAGAAATCATGATATTCCTCTTTGCAAATCCCTGGCAAATTCATTTTGATAACACTGATTGTCACTGCAGGGGACTTGTGTGCCATCCTTAATTGTCCTCCCTATGGTCTTTCTACCATTAGGACTCTGCCAGTGAGAACAGATACATCACATTTAAAGGGAATTCCTTTGTCAGTAACTGCTGCATTGTTTTCTGGAGACGTGTGAACTAAGCTAACAAAGCTGCTTTTTCTCTGCAGAATGCATCCATGCCCCTGGCTGAGTGACAGTGAGGAAGGGAGTGACATCCATTCACTTCTTGAGATGACAGAGCATGGGACAGTGCAGAATGGTCCCGGTCACCCATAAATGGTGCTATGCATCTGTGTAACTGCCTTCTTCCACAATGGGAGAGCATGCCCTGTTTGTCATAGACGGTGATGATGATGGTGGCAATGCTCACAGAAAGTCAAAAGCCCTGCCATGAAGACACAAATGGCAGGAATTTGTTTGCTGCAAACAAATTGTGATGCAAATTATTATCTTTGCCTCACATCCTTTCATTGTATCTGAGAAAATTTGGACTCTATCTTCTTTGTAGCCATCTATCTGTTTGTAGAAGGTACAGATTAGATCCCTTTCTTTAACCTTTCTTTTCTTCAGGCTGAACAAATTCACCTCCCTTATCCTCTCCTCACACGCTCGACTATCTTGATACTGGATACTGTCCCACTGCTTGGACTAGTTTGTTGATCTGCTTTCTGCCCTGAAAGGAAAATGGTCCAAAAGTGGAACTGGGTTTTAGCTGAGGTTAATATTTTGTATTAACTGTCTACTCTGTTGAGTAGATGCTCAAGCCTTGGCCATAACTAATACAATGGCTCTCATTCAAATGTTGGGAACGTCAGGGCGTACCTGCTTAGCCTTCTTGGAAGAGGCTATTTCCTGAACATGCACTGTTCCTAGGTCATCCTGTCCCATTCGTGTGGCTCTCTGTGACAGCAATACAGTTAATTGCCATTTTTTCCCATTGCTGTACTGACTGGATCATCCTGGAGATGCTGAATTTGTTTTCTTCCTTGACAAAGTGCACACACTCCTATGGATTTTCACAAAAGAAACAGAAACATCTAGGAAAAAAGCAGGAGTGGAAAGCCCTCAATTTCTTTTTCTATGAATAATTTAGTGCCAAGTTAACTGAAACGTTTGAAAAAGAGATTTTTGGTGCCTAGCTTCATTAAACCCTCTATCCCCAAATGTATTCTCTATCAGTATCAGCATCCAACACTTCATCTTGTCCCAATCACAGCAAAGACCTCATGGAAATGAAATGCAGGGGAAGGGAGAGAAAAAGCAGATTATTGTTGCCATTATGCATGTCTGTGTGTGTGCACATGTGCTCTATAAACTTTCAGTGAGGGGAAAAAAACAAGAATCTGTATGCAAAGATGGAATGAAGCCCCAAGCCACATCAAACTTCCATAGCATGCACTCCTTTTGGGGGTACGAGCCACACTATGTCACATTAAAGAGTGTTGTGCCACATGCCAACCCCCTTCTCTGGAGCACGTGTTTTCATCAGAGTATTATGTTCTCGTCCACTAAGCTTTTAGCAGCACAAGGAGGACCTCCTTTGCTTGGCAGTGGTTTCTGTCAGCGATCTGTCTTCTGCAGCTATTTCCGTGGGAAGGCCCTCCATCTGGTGCTTGGCAGGGAAGGGATCTTTCCTCTCAACTGTTTTTTCTCTCTCTCTCGTGCTCTGTTTAAGGTAAACCCTTTGGAAATCTTCAGCTTCCAAGATTTGTTTTTGCACAAGGCACATACTTTGTTTTATGTGCTCCAGCTTTCTTTTCTTTTAACAAAACACTACCCCCGTGCCCTGCTTATCCTGGCAGAGGGAGAAGAATGCTGTTTGCTTTAACATTACCTTCAGTCTCAGTATGCAACAGGTCAAAAGATGTGACAAGTACACATGCTAATCCCTTTCCCTTTCAGTTAATAGAATAACACAGATGGGAAAGTTTACATTGGGATCTGACACTCGGTCCAAGCTGAAGAAGGAGACAGGGTTGAACATTGCCTTTCGGATCAGAGTGGTTACTACACAAACTCACCTTCCCACTCAGCATCAAGTGGCTCCTGTCATCCTAAACCCTATTTGCTCTGGTAAGAATGTTCCCCTTGCCCTTGTAGTCTCCATTTGAGAATAATAGGTAAAATTGGATGAGACTTCGAAAGCTTTTGTAGGATGAAATATTCCCCAAGAATCAGTGATATTCAAGTGAAAAAATGTCAACATTTTCCACTGAAACACCCACCATTTGTTTTGAAGTGGTGATTTTTTAAACGTTTGGCATTTCTGAGCATTGAAATACCACCTAAGAAAATAATTCCCACTAAACCCAGTTACTTTCTTAGAAATATTAATTTTATCTCAGCAAACCTCCATATTGCCAGTTTTATCTTGTATAATCAGAGTCTTTATGTTTCATTTGATTCTGTTTTCTATTTCTTTGTAACCTCCAAAATATGTTCTCTGACATTCTGCCTGACATATGCTTGTAAATTTGCATGTCTAAAGATTCACCACCTACATTATTCCTGCAGGACATGCGCAGAAGGTTAAGACCTAAAATCATGCCGATGGTGGGAAAAGCTGCAGCAGTGATTGACTGGAAGGGCTGATCCATCATACACCAAATCCCAGTTTCTTCCAGCCAGGTATGTACCACTTCACAATGTCTTTCATGAGAACCTTCTGACAGCTCCCCATGTGAGAGCAAGTTTCTGGTTACCAGGAACTCCTCAAAATTAAGGTTATGAGGGTACCTCTGTAATGAGATGAATATCTAGGATCTATTCTTAGATAGACATGGGCCTCTGAGTACCAGTCTAAACATGGAGAAAGTGCATTTGCTACAACTATTCTTTAAACAATCCCAATTTTATAAACAAAGCTATATGCTAATTAATGAAAACAAGATTAGAAATACAATGATATACATAAAAATGTGTACTAAAAAACCCCACGTATTTGCACTGAACTTACTGGCAATGAAAATACTTGTAATAGAAACTGTGCCTGTAAGGTCTGAATAACCACCAGCGTATTGTTTGTGGGAAGAACTCAGCGACCCGTGTTCTGATTAGAGAACAAAGATTTGTGTTTGAGAATCACTGTGTATCTTTTTCATCTAGTTTCTTTTAAAATGTGCTGGTTTAGAACTGCTTTTCATACAGCTTTAGACACTTCTCCATGAATTTTGCAGCAGATAGATAGAGTGCGTACGTCTTTCAGGCTGCTACCTACCGATAACCATGATAACTCACTAATGCTTGATTCAAAACTCGAGGTCTCAATTCTGAATTCAAGATCTCAGCCTCCAACCTGGCCACAGCTGTGAGGCTCATTCATGCTGCGCAGACCAAGTAGAGGAGAGAAAAGAGCAAGCTCAGTTTAAGAAGCTCAAAGCTTCAGATGTAAGCAAAGGGTCTACCTATATCAGTGGAGAGATGCTTCCCCAAAGGGGGTACGAGATGACTGTATTTTAGTGTCAACGGTGAGATGAGAAGGATCAGCACTGGTCCACAGAGTGGCTGGAGGCTCCACAGAGTGGCATTGGGCTGATCTTTCTTTCTTCTTGATGCATAAGATGGGGACCTTGATCAGAACTGAGTGTCCCACAGAAGCTCTGATCTGAGCTCTGGAGGTGCCTATATCTTCCTCCTTTGAGGGAAAACCTGAACCAGCAACATTTTGACTATCACTGTAGTGATTAAATGTGGGTCAGTTGACTCCAGGTCATGATTCCTCTTAGAGACCAACATTCCTGTTAGTGCTGGTGGAAGTTGAGGCTCCTAAACTTTCCGTTTGGGGCAAGGCAACTAAATGCTTTTGTCATCCTGACCTTTACTCTCTGTTGTCATTTCACATCTGACTTCTTAACTAAGACCTCTAGCAATGAAGAGCAATTAGTGCCCATCACAAGGAAAGCTTTTGCAACATGGGTGACTGCCTGCAAGAAACACATTTGAGACCACCAACTGTTTTATTTGTTTTTGTTCTAATTTCTGCTGATGGAGAAGCTCATGAGATACATCTCATTTCCCTGGAGGTCCCAAAGGAAGCAGCGGTCAGACAATCCTTTTCTAGCCTGCTTTGGGCAATGCTGGTGGTATAACACTGCTAGCACTGCACTTAGGTTGCTGTGCTGGTCAGTCCCTTAGCACAGCAATGACATAGGTTATTAAAGCCTGCCTAAACGAGGTCGGATTCAGTGCAAGAGGCAGTTTATTTCAGGCACCGAACTCGGGTTGTTAGTAAATACTAACTGGTCTTTACTCAAGCCAGGTTTGAACAAGATACATAGAGAAAAATGGCTTCATGTCCTGAGCTACGGGTTGTGCAGAATTAAACAAAACTCTCTTGTCATGGGGACGGAGCTAGAGAGGCTCCACTATGGGTGTGAGCCACTGTCCTGGCTGTTTTAAAAATAGCACGCCCCACCCCC
>NW_009934019.1:0-8620 GCF_000696875.1 Nestor notabilis | reverse complement strand
AATAAATATATTTATTATTTAAATTTGAATTTATAGGGTACATATAAGTGTCCCTTACTTATTGTGGCTGTGTCAGCAAAAACATGCTGAAAGCAGCATTTCCCAAAATAACACTGACACCTCCAAGTTCATGATCTGCTTCTGTATTGTTGCCATTCATAATGTACTATGTGAAGAAGTTTTCTGTGGAATGGTGACACTCAGAATAGAGAAGGAGTCTCTTCACAGACAATACAAATTCCTCCTGCAAATTCCTCCAGGCTGCCATGGGCATGTACTATAAATGTGGAGAATCAAGATTTGTGATTCTATCTGCTCATATTTCATTTTTAGTGCTTATATCTCTGCAAGAGATAAATTGTTACAGTTTTGCAGACTGGGAGAAGTTCAGCCCTCAATTTATCTCATTCATACATGGTAGCTAAATAGATTATACAGTGATTAAAAAGTGCTATAGTTCAATAGCACCCTGTTTTTCAATATGGATTGCCAGGTATCCTAGTTCTTCTACCACATGCAAACTGCAGTAAACAAAAGATGGAGACTTTCTGTCTATTGCAAAAACAGGCAAATAGCAAAGACCAAAAGTGGCCAAGAGAGAAAGTAGGAAGAAGTTTATAAAGAGTATGGTGGCTGTGCTTAAGATAGATTGATTTTATTTTGAAATGCCTTTGACTGGACCCAGAAAGAAAATCCATGTCAGTTAAGGGCTTCTTGATTATACCAAGATAAAAAAAGCAACATCAGCAGTGTTGTATGTCCATTAAAATTGTATAAGAAGAAGCAAACATATGTGTTCCAAATATAGAAAGGGAAGCACAGATGGGAGGGTGGCACAATGACTTGTTATTTGCAAAACCATAAGGCAAGTTAAGAGAAAAATTGCCTTGGAGATATGTCCCCTTTACTATGTATGCTACACTAAGATTCTGATTCAGCAGAATAGTTAAGCCAGTGTTTTCTTAAGTCCAGCAAGTGCAACCTGCAGAACATATATAATTATGATATATACATACATTTAGAAACATGAAAATGGAACAAAGTATATACTAAGTATTAGTACACTGATAAGTAGAGCACAGAAACTAAGGGCATCAGGTAACTGGTGGATTTGCAGTACCTTTTTTTCTTCACTTATTTTGGCTTACGATTTATATTCAGCAAAGCTTCTCTTAAAAAGGTCTTCAAATTTAATTTGTGTCCTACAAAATTATGGTGATAAACCAGTATAATTTAAGAGATTAATACTGCTGTACTCCTTACGTTCTTCGAGTTAGCCAATGCAATTAGACAGTTAAGGCAACTTGGCACTACATTCTATAGGATTATGCAAACTACAGTGGGCTATATGTTAATGCTAGTCCTTTTCTTGTCCACCAAGATATCTTAAATATATTTCAGCACTTGTTGAGAAGCAGAATAAATAGAACTAAATAAATGTATGGTCTTTACTCCTTCATACAAAAAAAAATACTTGTAAGATTTTCATTATTAGCATATTGTTGCTAACTTTGACAAATAGAAGCAAATTTTTAACTTAGGTGTTTTATTTTAGATGTAACAAAGATATATAGATATAAAGATAAAGATATAAAGATATAAAGATATAGATATAAAGATATATAGTTAGGTACTTGAAAAGTAAGGACACACATTGCATGTAAAGATTTTAAAGTTTGTGTGGTTTAAATGCAAAAATAGGCCCCAATAGATGTCATCAACAACTTACAACAACTCTTTAAGAAATACACTGTACATAAATCAAGAAATACTCAGTTGACAATGACTTGTCCAAATACAGTGCTTGTGAGCTAACTGCATATAATTTCCTATACACAAATACACATACCGTACACATACACATGTGTATATACAGCCAGCAGTAAGTCAATTTATAATTCTGTATATTAGCTGCAGTGTGGCAGTTCTGTTTTAATACTCTCTGTGAATATTAACCTTTAGTATGTTGTGCCTCCCTACATTTTTAAAATGTTGGAAAGCAGATTCTGCAGAACAACTGTTACTCTGTGAAGTCATACCCCAGGTTTCAGACCACTCATTTCAAAGAAGATAACATTCTGTCATCATCTTCTTGTTTCTAAGAAGCACTTCAAGGGAGGTAGCTTTCTAACCCAGTAAAAGGGAGTAAAATCCACTCAAGAAATGGCAATATTCTCTACAATAAGCTTTTCAGCTTACTTACTTGAGATTTAGATGGGCAAGAAAAAAAAAAAAGAACAAGGAGTTTATATTTCTTTCACTGCTCTAGGGATTTGGAAACAGGCTTTTAAAAATGGCTGAAAAGTGCTTCCTTTCTAGGCAACTTGCAATTTACAAATAATGGGGACATCATTAGAAAAATCTTCCTGGAGGATGCTAGATGTCTGGCCCAATAAGGTCTAGACAGATAGGGGTGAAGTGTAAAGGTTATTTCATACTAGACCTCAGCCAAAGAACCCTCAAAATAAATTGAATCTTATTCCTGCATGGAAATGACTCTTGAAACAGAATTTTACTTTATTATTTTCTTGTGAAATAAAGATTCAGAAAAGAGAATAGGATATATATAATCTGACCTAAGAGTCTTGGTCTTAGCATAAAGACCAAACAAACTGCTGTAGCACAGACCTTAAAATTATCAATGTTTTTATAGAAATAAGTGAAATACATAGTTATTGAAAGACACGAATTAATTTGGAATAGTTTTCTATATCTCTAAAGATGGTAATTAAGTCTAATGGGAATTTAATAAGTCATATTAAACACATTACTGATTTGATGTTTTGCTTATAGTAAATTAGAACTACTGATATTATAAATCACTTATGTAAAAGGGAAAGATATGTTGAATTCCACTGAAAACCTCTCTTAGCTGACAAAGAACAGGTAGGAAGTGTTTTTGTTTTCAAATGAGTTTCAATCAATTTTTTGTTTTCATGCTTTGTACATAAGAAAACACAGTTAATTAAGTCATCTTGCCTCACTGTCTGTCATACTGCAGCTGTAAAGTTGAGATTACTGCTTTTAGTCATAGCCCTGAGCTAGGGCCAGCACAGTGCATCACTGCTTCAGGAGGCAATTTAGACAATTTTTGGGAGGCATCTGTACAAGACAGCATACTCTACCTCTTGGAAGTGGGAAAAACAGTCTACCCCTGAGCACTGTCAAGTTCTATATGCTTTTGGTTCCCTTCTCCTTTAACTCCCTTTTTTAATGCTAATAATGAAGACCTGTGTAAGAGCCTTAAATCACACTGCTGCCAGTGGGTGGCAACCCAGAGACACCAGGGGAACTGCTCCTGCCCACCTGGCTAAATTGTTAGGGAAAGCTGCAATCTGTCCTCTAGATAAGCAGAAGAAATTATTCCTAACATGCATAAAGGTATACATGACACCTGCATAAATAAGACACCTGTCTCTACGGTAAAGAACTGATGTTTAGATTTCACCTGCAGGCATCATAATTTTTTTTCTTTAAATGACAGATCTGTAGCTTTATAAAACTTAGAAGTTCAGACAGGTTAGTACAGATGATACTTAGACATTAATTTACTGCTCTGTGTAGCAAATCAGCAGCCTGGATGATGTTCCCGTGATCTTTCTCATTATCACTTTAATACATAAACACAGTAGACTAAGGTATCTGCAGCATATCAGCCTTTGATTCAAAATTTTTTTGCATCCTTCAGATTTTTCAATACTAATAGTTTAACTGTTGCTTCTTTAATGCCTTGATTGCAAGTGAAAATATGAAGCAAGAGGCATATTCATTAATACATTATTATTTTATTTTCTCTGGTAAAAATTTTAGTCACAGCATTTAAGTATTTTGGTTTTTGAAAAAATACAATCACACACAATATACATAGAAGTATGTGGTTGAGAAATTAGTATGAAGTAGTTATTATCTAAGATTTTTTTTTTTTTAAGAACTGCATACATCTTAGCTCTGGGAGACTCACAACAGGGACTCTAAACCATGGAAAGCACGAACACATGAAGTGCATGCTGGAAGGCTGGGAGTCTGAAGTCAACTCTTGAGATCTGTCTTGCTACTTCTATTTATATAGACATATACAGTCCAGTTTAAAACTTCATATACCAAATATAATGTATGTGTATTCCCAAGCAACATTTGGCCTGAGAGAATAAGGCGATGGACAGTATGCTTGTAATTTTTCTTGACTATAAGGCCATGTTCTAAAGCTGTTTTGAGCTTCACAGTTTGGACTAATTTTGTTGAAGCTACATCTGTAATGGTATAATTCACCTCAGGTGATGTTAATGGCTTAAGAAATGGGTTAGAGTTTTTTGAAAGCTGAAATATATAAAACTAAAGATAGAAGTAAAGCTAAACAAGCTATCAAGTTCTTTTATTTGATGACTCATATCTGCTTTAATAGAACAGGTTAACTAATCAACAAGCCACTTTCACATAAGGAACAAACCCTATGAAAGACCATTAAAAGAATTCTAATTAGAACTCAAAAGATGCAAGGAGGAAGTGTCTCAGTGATACTGATCAGAATCCAGAACATCAAACACATACTAGTACATACTACTTTTTTTTTTTTTTTTTTTTTTTTTTTTTTTTTTTTTTTTTTTTTTTTTTTTTTTTTTTTTTTTTTTTTTTTTTTTTTTTTTTTTTTTTTTTTTTTTTTTTTTTTTTTTTTTTTTTTTTTTTTTTAGTGTTGTTTTATTCCTCTGCAGGGAGCATTTAGTGAACAGTCTAAAATAAGATCTATGATATGCGTAACTTCACAGGATAGCAGTGTTGGGTTAATGTATTCTAGACACCAGAACATAAAATTCAGATCTAGCTATCTTGGTATCACGGGATTGATGACATTGAAGATAAAATTCTTAGAGTGTAGATATCACTATCAGGATGTAAAAAGAATGAAACAGAGAAGATTCAGGAAGAGGATATTCTTCTCATTAGGAGCTCCTTTTAGCCTTAAAAGTATGAACTAAAAATGTATTTCTTGTATGAAATTTGTGGGTATGATTGTAGTGTGATCATTTGCTGTGCATCTGCGTATGAGGATTCTTAGGGCTTGAGCTTCTCTAAAACGGCTTATCCTCTTATAATTCTTACCTACAGCTACTTTATGGATGATGAATGACAGCATGACAAACTAATACACAGATGTAAAAAGAAGTGTTTAGCATATACTGGAAAAATAATAGTTGGAATTGGCAGTCAGTGAGAACTCTCATTTACAACACAACAGGATTTGGGGGCACCCTGCTAAGGATAACAGTTTTAGATATCCCCGTTGTTTGTTGATGGACGTCATGCTTGCTCCAGCTGTCAGGAACACAGCTGTTCTGTTTCCCTTTGAGTGATCAGTGCTGCTGATGCCCTCCAGCTAGCATGTTCTTTGATAAGGTCCAATGGAGAGCTGTGAAAGAGCTGAACACTGGGCTTCTAACAGCAAAATGCAAGAAACAAATTTCACAACAAATTGCATTTTCACTGCTGCTTGATGTCACCCAATTAGAAAGGGCTGAATTTGTTCTAGTACAGTGGCTTGGAAGGAATTACAATGGAACACTTCTTTTCTTATGGTTGTTAAAGCAATTTCAGGTAAAGGTTACTGTCTGTTGAAGAATACGGTGTCGTAATGGTCTCTGTAACTTATTAAAGCCACCTTAAATAAAAGAATTAGACATAAACAACCACATTTTGTAACTTAATTTTGAAATATCTAGATCTGATTACATCAGTAGTAAGGAAAATACTGATAACAAATCATTGAAATGATCACTATATTTTACTCTTTAGTTATATGGAATTTTGTTTCTTTTCCTAGTGCTTCAGAAATATATGCTCAGTTATTTGAGTGAGCAACTGCAGGCTATTTAGTTGCCATCTGGGGTTAAAACACGACAGTCATGTAGATGTAAGTATACGATGCTCAGAGCAATTTCTGGTTCCAATTGGGTACAGGTCATGAAGAAATCTTGATATCAAGGAAGCAGTTATCTAGGTGTGTAATGGATATTTAGGAACTATGCAAACAAGTAAGGCAGTGGCAAAAGCATAGAAGAAGCCACATATGTCATATCTGAACACAGTGTAGGATGCTTACTGTGAAGGTGGACACAGTCTGAGGAAGGAAACAAAGGTTCTCCTAATAGTCCACTTGAATATATCCTATAAACACTAGGCTTAATATTTCTTCAAATGCCTTTTCCCCAGTGCTTAAGTTTTGCAATGTTATGTAGGCCCAAAAGTCACATTTCATAAACTGGTGCCAGTCCATTCATTTGCAAGCAGCGTATCTGTGTGACTATCTCTGGCTGAAAATGTGATGCATTGAACTCTCTGGAAGTATTTCTAATTCACATTTGTGTCAAGGAGTTCAGAATCTTTCTATCTCAGTAGTAAGAAATGTTTTCAATATTCATCATATATATTTTTCGGTAATAAAATTGATGAGCTCTACATTGAAATCATCCATAAGATAGAAAAAAATTATTTTCTCATTCCTAAATATTCCAAGTTATCTGCACGAAAATTCCTTACCTTAAAATAAGCTCTCTAACCAAGATAAGTTACAGCTTATTTCAAAAAGCATCCTTCTCATTTTGCTTCTTTTTTTTTTTTTGAATGTATTTAAAAATGCTCACTGTTGGTTTACAAATCTGATTTGTCCTACATTGATTGAATATTTTTTCTTCTAAAGATTTAACACTCACTTAACCACTTAAATAAAAACGTGAAAAAACTACTTCTTTAAGTCACCCTCTTTATCAGTCTATTAAAGAAACATCTTTAGAGTTTTCAAACACCCTTTTCAGATAAGGGTAACACCCATTTGATAAAAGAGTGTTTGAGGTTTTCAGAAGTTTGGGATTTTTTGCTTTATTTTTATTTTAATACTATTTCTGTTTATGGGATATAATTATCATCTTGTGATTCTGTGATTATGAACTTAGACTTTGTTCTCAAAAAAAAAATCCAGATTTAACTTGGCTTCTGACTATAATATTGAAGACTTCTGGTTTTTTTATGTCAGACCTGGAAACTGCTGTCCAAAGAAATCAATGGTTGATGTATAGATGCAAAAAATAGCCAAAAGTGGGGCACTGTAGGTACTTTGTGAAAGAGTCTGATTCAAGAACAAACCTGAGGTTCAGGAACTGAGACACAATGGCACAATCTAACGACCATGTTTTTAATTTTTTATTTTATTTTATATTATTTTTTAAGATTGCAGTATCACCCACATACACAACTGAAAAGTGCTATGAGGAAAGGAGCCCAGGAAAAAGCAGCAATGTAGAATATAGCCCAAGTGTAAAGTGAAGAAAAAAGTTAAGAAAACAGAACACTAAGATAAATAATGTGGTGTATCTTCTGGAAGGGTAAGATAGTACTTTTTGACACTTTCTGAAGATAGGCTTTAAGATGCCTCTTCCCTAGTGTATGAAGGCATGTTATCTCTGGCTTCTAATGCAGTTTTCTCAAACTAGTTGCAATTGCACATAACAAAATCGTATGTGAGCAAATAACACATTCTCTGATACATCCTCCTCCCTGTCAATACCTCCCCATTCTCTCTTCTCCTGTAGACACAGCCTTATAAAATGCATGCTGCTGGGCTGGTAGGACAGTAATATATAGTGAGTGGTGAGAGAAGCTGCTCCAAACGACCAGCATGTGCCAACAGTGCCAGAGACTGCCTCTTTGGGAAGTCAGTCATGCAGAGACAATGACTACCTCTTCACTGTTTTGCAGTGTGTCCCTTAGTAGTTCTGAGTCTATCCAATAAGACAGCACATGAAAGCAGGACAAGACACTGAGTGCTAAGTTAGTACAGTGTGAAATATGATCAATAAAATCGCTAGCAATATAGCAAGCTATTGAGCCAAAGTGACTTGGTGTGGGAAACTGGGAACACAGAAGCGATAAACGCGGAAAGCCTTGCTCAGTACAGTTGCCTGCAATTCCATTTTATCCCACTGATCCTTCAACAATTTTTCATTCTCCTTTTCAGCAATTTATACAACATTTAGTCACATTAATGCTAGCTAGGTGTTTTTCCATGTTCGCAAATCACTTTGTAGTCATTGTAGTCATTATTATGATTAGTATAAGAAATAATATTTCTTATTAGACTAGCTTTACTATTTCGGTAGGTTTAACAGTTCCAACAAGGCAAACAAAGATTTTGTGTTTGTTTTGTTTTGTTTTGTTTTGTTTTGTTTTGTTTTGTTTTGTTTTGTTTTCAATCTTGGAAATCATATACAGAAGCTTTACTTTGCATTTGAGAAAAGAAAGATGCAGATCACCTTCCGAGCCTGAGCTTTCCACTAGCCTATGGAAATCGTAGAATTACAGAATCATGCAATGAATAATATAGGAAGGGACTTCTGACAAAGAAGCATTCCATTCCTAAGAGTGCAGGACCTGAGCAGGGTGCTGAGGTTGCTAGTTAAGTCAAGTTTTGAATATCTACAGAGATATAAAATTCACAAAATCTGTGGTCAACTTCTTCCAATATTTGATTAACATTTTTTGTTAAAAAATAATAATAAAGTCTTACTAAGATTTCTTGTATAACTACGTGTGGATTGTTTCTCCTCCCTTCCCTTCCCTTCCCTTCCCTTCC
>NW_009934018.1:13328-46448 GCF_000696875.1 Nestor notabilis | reverse complement strand
CACTTTTGTTTTCTAGGCATCCTCTCTCCTTCTATTAAATTATGCCTAATGCTTTGATTTTTTTAATATTTTAAATATTTTATCTGTCATCTTTTAAACTAACCTGTAATGTTTGTTTAACTGCACTTCACTTTTTGCATTTGTGCTTTTCTCAAAGTGCCTTGGATTAAATTAGGGGAAGGAAGGGGAAGTAATACATGCATGAAATGAATAAAAGTATTATACAGAAAATAAGAGCGAAAACAAAACAGAAACCAGTGAGAAAGAAAACCATGTGTTACAATGACAAGCAGAATTATTTAAAAAATAATATTAAAAAAGGAATTATAATAAGTGTAATCCTGAAAAAGTTATTGAAAAGGGTGGGAAGGAAGGAGATATGTTGTCATGACCAGGAAAAAGTATAGACACAGACAGTGATAGGAGCTGCTGTGTTGGGAGAGACTCCAGGTTATCTTTTCTTAGTCTTCATCTTTTTGTCAGTCACCATCAGTAAATCCCACTATCAAACTGTATTTTTCTTCTTTTTCTAATCGCTGGCTGTGTGATGGAAAACAACCTCCTACAGCTCTCTGTCACTGAGGCAGCTGAAGTGACAGATGTTTGTTCTATGGGTCTGAGGTCTCCAGTCTGTCCAATGACCCAAATTTGAACCATTCAGATGCCATGTGATGCATTAACATGCACAAAAAAGTATTCCACAAGATATTCTCTAAGACTGCAAATCCAGGCACTCAGAGCTCACTGAATGCCAAAACTGACAGCTGCCTTTGCAGCTAACCCTCTGGAGTGCTCACGTTATAGTAGACTCCCAACAAAATACCATGACATTTCTCCCACAAGACATTTGCTATTAGCTCAAAAATGGAAGGAAATCATTACATAGATTGTTAATACATATTTTTAAACTCATAATTTAGTGTGTAGTACTTTAGCACTTGCTTCTAGAACAGCAACAAAACCACTATTTTAGCTTCCTAACAATCATTTTTAAGATATTTACTCTCATTAAGATTGATTCACTTTAGTTGTACCACTCCTTCCTTTTTGCTCTGCTGTCTCTTCTTAAGTCTGAGATCATTCAGCATGAATAAAGAGAAATAAGTGCAAGTGATTGAGTTACTGTGGCCTAATGAGTTACTCAAAGTCACCTAAGTGAAGCCTTTCCTAGTTTACTGAATACATTAAATAAAGCACCAAAACTGTATCATAGTGGCTTAGGAAGATAGTATATGCTAAACCACTGCTTGAGATTGAGGTGAACTTGGTTTATACAGCTGGTTGCTCAGTGGTGAATCCTAACTCATTTAGAAAGCAGAATTCAATTGCTGTAGAGCACCTGTCTGCCTCGCCTCACATTTCAATCTATGGTGAAGAACAGGTTAAGGGACACAAGATCTCTCTGGAACTGTTGCCCTCTTCCCTAAATTCCACAAGCTTTCGTAGCTGTTCAAGCAAAAGATCTTCCAAATTGGATGTTCTGAGCTGTAAATTTTTTTACAACAGCTAAATACAATGGCAAGATTCCATTTAAACAAATTAAAATAGCACAACCTTTCCGTAGAAGCACAAAGTGTCACTTGGTCGGCAGTTGGTTTAAACACATTTTGTCAAAATTGCCTTTTTAATATATATCTTTTAAGAGGTTTAGGTTTACGCATTTTCTCTTTCATCTAGACTTTCTATGGCTCTCAGTTTTTGCCACATGTGATCTCTCCATCTGCCCTGCTGCTTTAACAGCTCTGATTCTCTGTGCTGCTGAGAAGTGAACCCAAAACGAATGTAGAGCCCACGTCCCTAATCAGGGACATCAAACAGGCAGCCCTGAGCAAATCCACATGAGTCTGACCCTCTCTGCCTCCAGCTCACCTTTCTTCCCTTTGGACAGTGAAACCCAGCTTGACTTCATATCTGGCCTCTCTCTGGGTGACTATTTTACTACTATTTTATTACCTTGTTAAAGGACAGACACAATGGAAATGAGAGGGAGTTACACTCTGTGCAGAATAATAGATTTTAATACCCTATCAACTGAAAATGTTCAATGTGTTCAGGAGGGGGGACATGATAACCTGCATCTTGGACTAAAAAAAAGGAAAATGAAATGGCAAGTTGCTGGCAAGGATTGTTGTAATTAATGAGATAGCTTCCTATAAATGAAGATTGGCACTTAAAGTGTCTATAAAACAGGAGAAGAAAGATTGCTGAGGTCCTTACTAGCCTGTTAATGTGATTTCAGTAACGTGCCTGTTGTTTGGAAGTAACGTGGAAGTCCAGACCAAAGTCTGCCTGATTCAGTAATATCATTCTAACACTCTTAGCAGCGTGTCGGCCCATTTGGAAGTTTTTATTACAATGTTTGTGTCAATTGAATCAATCTAAGCAGAAAGAAACAAATTCAGCCTCATGGACTGACAATATTAAATCCTTTATTAAAAAAAAAAAAAAAAGTGTATTTCACATTCCAAAATACCTAACTTTTCCAAAACCCCACTAGTTCTCTTTCTAACTTCATCGGATCAGGAACTAGATGTTCTGATGAAAGCCAGCCTACAGGCCCAGCCTCAGAGCCTGAATTGCTGAGCAGGATGTACAGTCCTATGAGCAATCAGGCAGTGCTGGCAGAACAGAAACTTGCTATAAATAAGCTGGACTACAAACAGGAATGTTTCTAGCCATCAACAGAGTGAGTGTCTAGCTTTTACCGAGGTATGTGAAAGGCAAACACTATAACTCATTTTAACGTAAAATTTGGTAAGCTTATGGTAGAAATTGCATAGTATAGATGTCTCTGATTAAAAACAAAGAAGTGCTAGACTTGATGGAGCCAGAGATCTCTTTTGGTCCGGCATACTTTTTCTTGATGGCAGATGAACTGCTACAGGTCTAAATTTTGATTTCTATAAAGTAAGGTTAAATTGTCTAATGTTTTCCCAGCAGTTAACCGAGGCATCCCAGAGTGTATCTACATATTGTAGTTTTAATCTCAAAAAAACCCAAACCTTATTTTTGCTGGTAGAGTAGATGTGTATGAGTTCATCTTCCCATGTTCTCTCTCAAAGACGTTCTGTCTCCAATAAGCAGAAAGCCTCACCAGCTTAAGAATTAAGACCCTTGTTGTAGCATGTGGTATTATTCAACAAAGTCTTGTTTACACTGAATAAGAAAGTCTTCAAAGAGTATCAGATTCTATTACAAGAACAAACAGTTAAGCTTATTTGCATTGGCATCACAGAAATAGTGCATGGGTTTGCTTGAAGTACAAGCTGGTGTCTCTTGTCATTTTAGATGCTGTATCCTTTGTGCACCTATCAAAAATTTCAGTGATTTTTTTCAGCTTCCAGAAGCAGTCACTTTGAGAGGTTTTTTCAATGCAAAGAATACCTCACAGATAACTAGATAAAGCAGGACCCAATATTTTTCTGTTTTTCTTTGTGATACCATTGAATTTAAAGCAGCTCAGGGCTTTTACTTGTATGAAAAGCTTTTGAACTGCAGTGTAAATTAATTCTTAGTTTGTATCTCTTGAGCAGTTTTGTATAGGCACTTATGGATATGGATCTCTTGGAACAAGTCCAGATGAGGCCATGAAGATGCTCAGAGGGCTGGAGCAGCACTGCTCTGGAGGCAGGCTGAGAGAGCTGGGCTTGTTCAGCCGGGAGAAGAAAAGGCTTGGGGAGACCTTAGAGCAGCTCCAGTGCCTAAAGGGGCTACAGGAAACCTGGAGAGGGACTTCTGCAAGGGCCTGTAGGAACAGGACAAGGGATGGTGGCTTTAACCTGACAGAGGGTGGACTGAGATGAGATCCTAGGCAGAAGCTCTTCCCTGTGAGGGTGGTGAGGCGCTGGATCAGGGTGCCCAGAGAAGCTGTGGCTGCCCCATCCCTGGCAGTGTTCAAGACCAGGTTGGACACAGGGGCTTTGATCAACCTGCTTTCATGGAAGGTGTCCCTGCCTATGACAGGATTTGGAACTGAACGATTTTTAAGGTCCCTTCCAATCCAAATCATTCTAGGATTCTGTAATTTGCATCAGCTGCTTCAGCCATCTAAACGTGTTGGTGTCAGCACAAGCTAATCTGTTGGGCTTTGAAATGTCCAGTTTAGGAACACAGAATCATAGAAGGTAATTTTATTCCAAATATCTTGAGATCTCTCTTGACAGTGGAAGAACTTGCCTACATGACTGAATTATAGCAGTTTCTAAATATTATCCATCTGAAGTCATAGGAATTCCAGAGACCACCCAGACCAGACCAGTTATTTTAATTCATGTATTTTTTAGAATAAATCAGTGTTTTTTACTTTGCCACCCATGAAACACCAGAGTTTTTTTCAGGGTTGGTGGCAGGTTAAGAAGTAAATCAAGCTTCATGTCTGTGAACTCATACAAGGAACTACAACTTCCTTGGGAAATGTTTGAGAGGTCAAAATCTGAAACAGTGTGATACCATCTATATTACCAAGACACCAAGCCTTAGTGTCATTAATCTGACAAATGAGTCAGCCATTTACTATATGCTTTCCAGTTTCTGTGTTTTCACAGTATGACAAATCCTTGACAAGAATCCAAAATATTTGACAGCAAGAAGCATAAATACATATTCTTGGGGTTTTTAAGTCATTTTCACATTTTAAAATTAGAAACTCCATAGTACTATGGCCCATCTAAAATAGCTGGTGTTCTTTCATAGTTCTTTGTTCTTCATTATTTTCTGAAAGGTCTCCTCATGGGTTTGCTGCTTGTGACACAAGTGATAAAATAATTTGACTGGTGTCTGAGAAGAGAACGTGGAGGTATTTCACAAGTCAAAGCTTTTCTATTTGATTCAGAAGATACTGTTTATAGCTCTTTCCTTGAAACAACATAATACTTAAAATTCAAAACTCATGTGCTTCGGAATAGGTTTGGGAATTCATTTTGTTATCTTCTCCGATTCTTCTTGTTAAAGCAATCTCGGAATTGAGGAATGCATTAGCTTAACCCTAGGGAAATGCATATATATGCTAAAAGCTGAAAGAAAGCAGAAGGCCAGAGAGATAATGAATTCACTAAAGGGCATATTTTTTCAACTCTTATCTAAAAAGTTTTGGTACTTTGAGAAGAATGTAACCCTTACAACTGATCTGGCTCACATATTAAACTGGCCAACAGACCAGTTTACTTTATGTGCAAACCAGTCAGTCATCTATTTTCTGGTACCTGCTTTGTAACAGAACAAAAGGGGACTTGAAACAACTGTTTAATAGTATTTTATCTATGCTAGTTGTCATACAGCTGGGAACATGGGAAAAGTAAGGCACTAATAGTCTACATTATTTTTTAAAGACTGCCATGCTTGTGACACCAAGAACTTGATCATTAATTTTTAATGCTGTACAGGAGTGGGAATAGTAGTGCAACTTTCATTTAAAGGGCCTAATAATGCATGATAGAGTTGGTGTTGAAAAATTGGTCATAGCCCTTTTTATCTGTTAGATACCATTGGGGTTAGGATTAAATGAGGGGGGAAAAAGAAACCAAACAAAACACAAATCATAAAACCCCATCTTCACTTTGATTGTGTAAAGTGCCAAACTTGAATTTCCTTGTTATTTATGTCCATTCAGATTTTCAGTATTTGTATGACTTGGTTATTTGCCTGTAATGACACCCCTGGTCATATTTGGCACTGTAATCATCAACTTTTAATATATATGATATACCAGAAGTTTAGATTACGAATTAGTACTCACAGATTTATTCTAGACATCTACACACACTAACAAAAAAAGGGATTATGTCTTAAAAAGGTGTTTCCTCCGTATGATTTAAAAGCTTTCAGTTCTGCCATTAGGCTTACATATATTGATAGAGTCATATTTGAAGCACATTAACTGACTAAGCTTTATAATACATGTTCTAAAAAACATCAGTATGGACATTTGGGTGATTTTTTTAATTGCCTTTAATTTAATAAACCATTACCTCACATCAATATTTATAAAGGTGATGTGAATTTGCAGGAAGCATGAAATAGTGTTGGTTTGACATGCATTCAGATAGCCTTTCTGTTTAAATAAAACTGCAAGATTTTATTTAATACCTATGTAAGATATGTTAATGGAACAAATACCTTTCTGCAATGTGGGCTATTCAGATTTATGTGGCTCTCTTCTAGCACTTTCTACAAGATAATCTTTCTTACTCTGTGACTTTCCTTCCAATCTCTGTCTTACTAAGTACTATTTATTTCAAAGCTCTAAGCATTCAACAGTAAAGTCATTTGCTTTGGTGACCACATGTTTTCCTTTAATATCATCATCAGTTTATGCTTGTGGTAAAAATCAGCCCAGCAATTTCTGAAAGGTTTGAAGATATGTGGTGATAATCCTGGCCTAGACAAGCCAGGGGAAAAAAAATCACTGTAACTCAAATGAGAAGAGGAGTTTATCTACTGATGAAGAACATCCACTGCCATAGCTATGACCTAGTCATACCTCACACAGACCATGTAATTTTTCTGATTACATGCTATTTGTTGTCATGAATCCTGATTTAGGGTCCTGCCAGCTTTGCCAGTTTGTCACAGAGGAGTGATTTAGGGTCACTCAAAGAATCACTGTCAGATGTATTAGTAAATGTGGGTTTTAATGTGATGTTGTATAAGGGCAACTTAACAAAATCCAATGGCAAGGTTTACTCTGTTACTTACTACATGGATGAAACATACAAAGGAAAATCAAGTTAGCATCAAGCTAGAATGATTTACACAGAGACTAATTATGCAAAAGGATAAGAGAAACCCTCCCACTGAGACATGAGGTTCCGAGTTGATCCCCCTGCTTTCTAAACTCCCAAAGGAGCTTAGGTTTGTCTAGGTCCAGTCTTAGTCTCAGTCTTACACAAAGGTTTATGTCTAAAGGAGTTAACTACACAGATTTTGTTAGTATTGATTTAGCATGTTACCAGAAATTTACCAAGTATCTGCTGAGAATAAGAGGTCTCTCCACCCTTGGGTAAGGATGGATCTCTCAGTCTCAGGTAAGGAATCTCAAAGCTTGGGAGGTGTCCCAGTTCAAGGGGCAAGTCACTGATGTGCAGTCCAGGTGCAATTTTAACTTAAATTGGACTCATCCATAGATCTGTTGTTAGTACAGAGGTCTCTCTTCCTCAGGAAGTAACCCTGAGAGGTGTCCCAGCTCAAGAAGAGATCACCACCATGCTGCCCAGCAGGGAGAGCTCAAAGGCGGCTCACGTAATCTGTTCTGTTTATGTGATATAGTGGTTGATTTGTAGTCACACTTCCTGTGATGGGAAAGGTATGCATGAGGCTCCTTGTACCCACAGCTTGCTTTGTTCCAAGCTCATATGCAGGGATGCTCACTGGGTCGTTCAACCTATTTGTACGTTTCCTGAGGGAGTTCTTGGCCCAGCTATAGCTGTGCCAAAATACTGCTACTTTGGTTAAGGAGGTTGAGAGCATCCATCACAGTTGTGTATAGAATTAAAGCATGTATTTAAAAATATGTCCAGTCTTGATGTAAAGACTACAAGTGCCAGAATCACATCCCTTGATAAACTTCCAGTGGTTTGTTACTGTCAGTGTTGTAATACATGCTTTTTCTTGACTTCGGCAAGCTTCAGTTTTCACCCACTGAATCCTGGCATGCCTTTATCTAGGAGATTAAAGAGTAGTGTAGGAACAGACAAGTGGTCCAGTGCATTAGTTTCCTTCCCCCTACTTCACAGGCATTGATTATTGCCCATTAGTAGTGGCAGGATATTTTGTAATGGATCAAGTTTCTTCTGTCAGATACTTCCTAAAGGGTTATGTGAGGTTCGAATCTAAAGGAGGCTTGTGCTATGAACATCTTTTAGCTGGTATGGTATAGTTAAAAGCAGAGATGCTCCACGGTCACAGTTTCTTTTTTGACCAAGGATTTTTTCTACTGTACTTTCACTAATCTTGGATGGTCCTGCTACTACATCAGTCTTTCCCACTACAAAAACTGTCTCTGTCTTTCTGCCTCCTGTCTAGAGGTCCCTGTGGTGCCTTTAAAATATTTCACTTTTTAAAAACCATCTTTGAACCCTTAAAATCTTCACATATCACCTCAGTCCCTTTGTCCTACTTGAAGTATTTCTGGATCTCTAGTACCTTCCTTTCAGGCAGGCAAGAAAAATGTAGTTTCCCTGGTTTGTTTCAGCTGCAGTTGATGACCAGTTAACATTCACTGACCAGGTAGTTTGACAATAACCCAGCACAGCCATTATCAGCAGTATTTGGCCTGTGCTAGCATACATGTATCCCGGATACACCTGAAGGTGCACAAGTCCACAGGACCTGATGAGATGCATCTGCAGCTCCTGAGGCAGATGAAGTGGCCAAGCCACTATCTATCATATTTGAGAAGTCATGTCATTCCCATGAAATTCCCACTGACTGGAAAAGGGGAAGACCCATGGAACTACAGGCTGGTCATTCTCACCTCAGTGCCCAGCAAGTTCCTAAGGCATGTGGAAAATAAGGAGGTGGTTGGTGACAGCCAACATGGCTTCACTAAGGGCAAATCTTGCCTGACAAACGTGGTGGTGTTGTTCTATGACAAGATTTCATCACAGGTGGATAAGGGAAGAGTGACTGATGTCATCTACTTGGTCTTCTGCAAAGCATTTGACACTGTCCTGCATGGTGAACTTGTCTCTAGACTGGAGAGACGTGGATTTGATGGATGGACCACTTGGTGGATAAGGATGGACCACTTGGTGGATAGCTGGATGGTCGTACTCAAAGAGTTGAAATCAACAGCACAGAATCTTGGTGGAGATGAGTCACAAGTGGTGTTCCTCAAGGGTCCATACTGGGACCAGTGCTACTTAACGTCTTTGTCAGCACTGTGGTCAGTGGGATTGAGTTGCACCCTCAGCAAGTTTGCCAATGGCACCAAGTTGTACAGTGTAGTTGACACACTGGAGGGAAGGGATTGCCATTATTAGCTACAGATAACTGACCAGAATTCTTTAATGTGCATTCAGAACTCTCAATTCATCCTAGTGGGGCAGAAACAGGAGTTTTCTGTCCTGTTCTATGCCACTTAGTTGGGTCAATATAGCAGAGATTCTTCCAGAACAAGAGCCATTCTAATTTTCTTGCAGAACCTGTCCCAGCTGTATAGCTGCAGTAACTTGGAGATGTAACTCCTACAGCCCTCTAAAAAAATATACTCTATGCTTTGCTTTGGAAGACATAGTACAAGAACTGGATTTGTTTTGCCTTAAGAACAGAAGAATAACAAGAGATATCGTTGTCTTCAGCTACCCAATGGGAGAATATGGAGGTGTCAGAGCCAGACTCTTCTTGAATGAGTACAGGGAAAAGACACGGGACAACAAATAGAAATAGAAATCTAGGAAATTACAATTAAATATGATGATTTTCTTTTTTTTTTTCCCCCTCTCCATGCCAGGCTGTCAAATCTCTGTCCTTTGAGATACTCAGAGCTTGATTAGACAAGGTCATGTTCATCATTTGGGCTTCCTTTCAAAGTGGTTGGAGTAGACACTTTCATGAATCCTTTGTAAATTAAATTATTCTGTGATTCCATGATAATCTTTTTCTGAATATGTTTTCCTATGTCATTATTTCTCTTCCTGGTCTTTCTGTATTCAAAAGTAGCTACCACATTTAAAAAACAGAAAACACCTCTGCGACTGTTGGTATTTTGAAAAGTGCTCAGTGGGAAGCACAATGTGCTGTTGTTCTGTTTATCTACAGATGGGTTAGTCGTAGGTCCCAGTTCCTATCAATTGCCTACCTCACCTCTAGTAGACCACCATGTAAAGTGGAGTATAGTTACTTCAGGCTGAAATGTTTGAGGCCAGATTGGACAGGGCTTGGAGCAACCTGTTCTAGCGGAAGGTGTCCCTGTCTATGGCAGGGGGTTGGAACTTGATGAGCTTTAAGGTTCCTTCCAGTCCAAACCCTGACTCTGTGATTCAGCTGTAATATGCACTACATTTGGTTAAGTATATTAAAAAGTCATATAAGGCAAAAAGAACGTTGATGATAACATGACTGGGAATGATTCTTTGCTATATTATTAGTCAAGTGTGGCAAATAAATTTCAATGTGACTCCATGCTTTTTCTTTTCTCCCACTGATATAATTTTAGCACAGTCCATTCAATTTCAGTTACATACACATATGATGCAAAGACTTTCTTTGCATACAGTATGCAGATGTATTAACTGTTTCTGAGTTGATACAGATCTCAAAGCTCGTATACAAATTTTGCTAATAATTTAAGAGAAACCCCATAGAAATTGAGTATAGAATCACAGCATCATTTATATACATGACAGGAGAACAACACTTCTGTCTCTCAGAAATTTGTCTATTTTCAAAATGTATATATAAAACTGAGGGCTAAGCTGGGCTATTTCTATTTACCAATCTCTCTTTTTTAATTAACATGGATGTACATTAAAATTTCAATATACAAAATGAAATATGCTTCCAAAAGATTTCATATGTCCTGTGGGACTAGAAGAGTATACGTTTAATGGACTGAAAAGACAATAAATAGGAAGAATAAATAACACAATCTGCTTTGCCTACTGTTGTATAAGCTATTCAAAACTTAACAGAAATATTCTGGACTGAATAAGCTTTCAGCAGTGCAATGTGCATAGAATTCATAACCAAGAAACATTTAAAAGCTACATAGAAACAAAGTAAAGTATCTGCAATCTATAAAGATATGTTAGATTCTGAAATAGCTAAAAATGTGACCTAACACACATAAATGAGCACACACACCACCCTTTCTCTATATATTTGTGTATATACCATATATATGTAGCGAAGTCCAACTGAATGTGATAAGACCGATTATGTTTCTTACTCTAACTACTCTGTAGAATCAGCTAATGGAATCATAGCTCTGCTCTAGAATTCTGAGAGGTCTTCTTAAAAGTAAAAAGACATTACACTTGAGGTTTTGAGCACGTACTCCAGAGCTTTAGTACATTTTAATGGGGTCAATTATTTTTTTCCACAATAAGATCCTAGTGTCATCAGAAAAAGGAAGACAGACGATGGGCCACGTATTATTGTATAGTGAAAAAACTAAAATGTGGATTTCTCTTACAAAATATATTCTTTGTTTTTCATGTAACTTAGAATCATAGAATGATAGAACTTAAAACACTTACAGTGTTCTCTCTTCTAATGGCAAATATAATACCAGTTGCAATTATTTATTTCCTCTGACCTTTTTACTAGTATTCAGTCACATCATTTTGACACATTGGGGTAGGATAATTACAAGATTAAGTGTTTTTTCACAAACAGCAATCTTAAAGGTATTGAGCCAAAGCAAGAGAGATGTGTTTAGAACTGGAGTGACAGAGACTGACAAGGAAGTATCTTGCCTTAAATGAAGACCTAAATATAACAAGTAGGTATGTTTTAACAGGAAAGAATGTAGGCAATTAGTTTTGATGGTTCTAAATTATTATACAGTCATGAGGGAAGTGGGACAAATACATAGGGATTCATTCTATTAAATTGTAAGGTTGTTAGGTCTATTATATATTCTCTTCCTACCTGTTTTCAAACCAGTGATTATATTCCTCTGCACAGATGGAAGTGTATATGTGATGCATTAACAAATACCACAGCCTGATCAGATACGTTTGGGTCAAATACACCTCAGCGATGCAAACCCTCAGATCTTTACATGCATGTTATAATCGTGCATTCAACTACTGTATGTGGGCTGTTTATGAGAAGGTGGGTTAATTTAGGTCACTCAGGTAATTTATCTTCAGCTGTGCATCGTTTGCAGCAAGTCTTACTTTTTTTCTTCAGTCCTCAGTGTATTGAATTTGCACTTCTCATGCTTTTTCACATGAAGTAAAATATAAAAGACAAATATTATAATGGCTGTATTACAATGGATAGCTCATAGCTCAGATGTCACCAAATACCTCCATAAACCTCCATCCTACAAAGTACATTTTATGTGAGTTGAGACACAAATTACCTACTGTTTGGTTTTGTCTAGGCTATATGACTATGAAAATAAGTATCAACCTCCTAACAGATAGACTATTTATATTTAATTTGGAGACCAAGTTTCTAAAACTCCTGGAATAATTAATCCTGCTGGCCCATCATCCTGAAATGCTGAAGAGCTGAATTATTTGATCCATATATCACTTGTATCAATGTTGAATGGAAACCTTCTCTGTTCATCTTCTCCTGGGCTTCAGAATGGGCACACGGTTTTTATCACAAGCTGCCTTATAAATAAGGAATCTCAGTTATCAAAATCTCTCAGGCATGTCACACCATCTGCCTCAGCTTATTGAAATACCCCATACTATGGTATGTTCAAAGAACATCAGCACCCACTGAAAACCTCAAAGCGTTGCACAGCTTTGTCATTCTTTAAGGTAGCCAGAATTTATTGTCCTATCACTGCTTCAGTTTTCCAAAGGATAGTTTTATCATTCTCATGGGTTTGGCACAACCATTTAGGAGGAACATATCCAAAGAGGTTCATAACAGCCTTCGTTTATTATTCAAGCATCATGCAGCTACAGCTTTCTCTTTTTCATAAGGTCCTGTAGCCTGTGATCATGGCTCAAAGAACAGCCTGGGCATCACTGATTGCCTTGTTGGAGCACAGAAGTAACCACCTGTGACTCAGAGAGCAATTATATTTGCTGGGTTTGTTCAGCAGCATGATCATACCACAAATCCCTGGAATGCTTGGCAATTTTAGGCAATTTTGACTAATGCCTTAGAAATTACAGAAGCCTGAGTCATTTCATTCCTTTATTTCATGGACCCTTTGTATTCTCAGAAGGCTATTCAAAATCTTACCAACTCTGTTTTACTTCCTGCACTGAGGCAAACTTCAAACACCAATCCCAAATGTAATGATAATTCAGTGGTGGAGCAAGCCACCAATCTCTATACATTTTATGAATACCAAGAGTTTAGTTAGCCTTGGTATACTTTGCATTGGCATCATCTTGTTTGAAAATGCTGTTGCCTAGCCAGTTGCTGTAACCCAGGAAAAATTTGCCAGTTAAGACCTTAATCTACACATGACCAGAAAAGAGTGTGAATCTGTGTGAACAGCTGTAGAACAAGACTTGTCTCTTCACCAAGAGCAGTTAGCAGTTAAGTGCAAACTGGCCATTACAGAGTTAAGGTGGGAAAGCTGCACAGAACCTAAAGGCAACATAAAGCTGCCGAAAATGGCTTGACCAAAATGACTGAGACATGAGGCAGAAGCTGTTCAGCAAATTGGAAATCGTGAGTCATTAATGATGCATATTGTTCAATTTACAAATTAAATTAATTGTGTTAAAAGTTCATGGTGGTGAGTCAAGTAATTTCTCAGAGTACGCATCATATTTAGACCCATTAAGGAATTTCTGTGGATGGAAAGTGAGCTGTTATTTGATGATTATGTCTCTTTCCTAAGAACCCTAAATTAAATTTTTAAAATGTCAGGCAAATTACCCTTGTGTGCATTTCTGAGGCACAAAAACCTTTTAAGGATGTTATTCTTCATCTGGTAAGACCCCACTATGCCTGAATATACACAGCACAGTACAGCATCTGGCCTTTCAAGCATTAAAAGCTTCTGAAACTTCTCAGAGGATAAAGTCATTATGAGGTGTATTTTAAAATTAATCCAATAAATTAAGCAAGGGCTTATTCAATTCAATTTACATTTACTTCTTTTCCTGGTCCATAGCTATGAGAGTAAAAAAAAATTGCATTGCTTTTTTTCCCTATTCATTAACTACTGCACTGGAAGTGTCTTTATTTCTTTCCAGGCATTAATTTGTTGGTTTGTTCTTTTTGGTTTTATTTTGGACGTCTATTTATTTTTTTTCAGACCAGTACAAAGGGAATAAACTCTGAATGTTTTAGTGCTTTACTCCTGTCTTTACATTTTCTGCATTCAAAAAATATAGCACATGATAAAAGATTTTACTGGAGAGAATTGCATATTGGTGTGTTCCTGTTTTGTGTTAGATTTCACTCTGTAGTCCTGGTTGTATCAGCTCCTGTTAGGTGACACGGTGATTTCTGTTTAGAAGACAGATTTTCATCTATAAGATGAAGAAAGCTTGCTTTCAAAGTTCATCATCTTATTTCTCCATACACAGTGAATTAGCTGCCAGAAGAGTTTGTGAAATTGCTTTCACTGGAAGTATTCAGAACAAAACTCAACATTAAACTGAGGAGGTTTGCAGATAATTAAATCAGTTATATGATGAAGTGGCAGACACCTAGGGAGATACAGAAGATTTCTCACCAAGGAACAGCACACAGTTCACTTCAGCTGGTGTTTCATTATAATCCCTGACTCACAGTCTCTGTGGTAATACCCTAATTTGAAACCTGATTCTATTCTAAGTTAACTACCAGCCTGCTGATGGCTCCTCACTCTTCCCTGACCCTATAAGCAGGAGACAGAGTGCAGGTTTTTAGAAGTGAATCAACTTTCCATAATTAAAAAATAAAAAGAGACAGTGCAAGCATCCTGGTGTGAAGAGTCGTGAGGCAACTGCCAGAGGAGCAAGGTGGAACAAGGACCTTCAGGACAAATTTAAACACAGTAAGGATGAATTGCCTTTGAAACCCATTAAAACCTTTTTCAAATATAGACATTTTCATGAAGTTAGGCAAGGGGTCTACAAGGATGCTGGAGAAGGACTCATCAGGAACTGGAGTGATGAGACAAGGGGTGATGGTAATTAAACAAGTGAGATTTAGGTTAGATATTAGGCAGAAGTTCTTCCCTGTGAGGGTGGTGAGGCGTTGGAATGGGTTGCCCACAGAAGCTGTGGATGCCCCATCCCTGACAGTGTTCAAGGTCAGGTAGGACAGGGCTTGGAGCAACCTGGTCTAGTGTGAGGCGTCCCTGCCCGTATCAGGGAGCTGGAACTAGATGATATTAAGGTCCTTTCCAACACTAATGACTCTGTTATTCTATGATTCTAAGTTTCCTGAGCCTCCAGAAAACCCTCCGCCAATGATACCCGGCACTGATAGGGCTGTAAGCACTGAGGTTTAGCAAAAGCTAAATTTTAATTGTCAAGAAACACTGTACTTTAATGCCTCTCAGTGGCTTTTTTGTTAAATAAAAAAACTCTTTGACTGTCCTGTGACTATGAGCAGCGTTGGCCCACAAGCCATGAGATGATAACATCCGATTCTTCACAACAAAACTGGCATTTCTCTCCATGTGCCAAGTGACTGTTTTTCCACAGCAAAGATTTCTGTTTTACAGGAGTGACTCACAAAAAACAGTTGGGTGGAAGACTATAAATATGCATTCCGAAAATGCCAGAATATGTCTGTCTCACCAGACTGTCTCAAAATTAAAGTGTACGGCTTGTATTGAAGAACAGAGTCCAGGATAGAGGATAATGAAAGCTCCCCTCCTGTTTACTGGGAAACAGAGCTGAGCAGTCACTATTATTATGGCTTTCCGACATGGAAATTTAAAACTAATGTGCTTCATCTTAACCACATCTTAGGAATCTTTCATGTCAATAATCACACCAGCATGTGCTAAAATATGGTGGTATTAGCTGCCACGGCATGAATAGGGTGCAAGGGTGCTATTTTTGATTCAGTCTGGGAAGCGAAAAAAACAGATACTGAGTTAATAATCAGGTCCAAGATTAAACACAAATCTTTCTTAGCTTCACGCTGGATGGTACATTCATGTTTTATAAATTTCTCCTGTCTACATCTGAGGAGGTGTGGATTTTTATTTTCACCCTTCTGTTGTGAGCAACTTAAGGGGAAGACGAAACATTTATTTTTCCCATTTTACTTCAAGAAGTGATTGATTCATTCAAAAAGCAACAGCTATAGGCAGATTTTAACTGTAACTGCTTCAAAAATTGAAAGAATTAAAATGTTTACTTGCTGTGTGTATTCTGGCTGTTTTCCAAATGCATCTGTAGATATATTTTTGCAGGTATTTTACAGATGATAATTCTTTCCACAGAAGTTAGTAGTATATTAGTATTGATTAGTAGCAAATGGAATATCATATACAAAGAGCATGTAGATTGCTGCCAAACTGATACCTCATCTCTCTTCTACAGGATAATAAAGATAGATTTCTATAGATCAGGAGATGACTGTTGGTGCTCCCAAGCTTTGTTGGTGTCATTTTGGATAGAAGGAAAACAGGAGGGTCTGTGTATGTGGCAACTCATTGGAGTTCCCTGCTCTGCTTCCAGGATCTTGAATGACCTTGTCATGTCATTAAGCATCTTTGGTCTCACCTGTACATTGTAGTGAGAACAGCCTTGAGGCCAGCTGTGCAGTAACACAGCTCATACATTTACTTTCTGTCTTACTAATACTGCCTGGAGTAGGTATACAGATACTACAAAGGTTCATGACGGTATTTTTCCTGTTGCTCTACACACTCTCAACACCTTGTTTTCCCAGGATCAGGATGAAATTTTCAGAAATTAGGATTTGGGAGCTTGCCCGTGTAGAAAAAATTGAATGTAGAATCCTAGCCTCATAGAACAGTTACGGTTGGAAAGGATCTTAAGATCATCTAGTTCCAACCCCCCTGTGATTACTAAGAAAAGTGTCGCTACTTCAGTGATCAGTAGTTTAAATTAAAGTGCTTAGTGACTTCTGAGATGCCCTGAAGTACCCTGCCTGATCTCCAGCTGCCACTCTGCACCAACAGAGGAGTCATGTTAGCTCACACCAGTCAGCTCCACTTGGATAATCTCTGATTCCCAGTCAGTGGCCCTAACAGATACTAAGTGGACAAAGGAATTTAACCAAAAGATTTATCTTTAGAGATTTAAACCAGTTTCTGGGAAAAGTCCTTTAAAATGACAGTGTCATATTTGTCAGCCCCACTTAGATGGAATTAGGGTAACTTAATTGGAATTAAACATCTGTTTAGGCAGCTGAGTTGCATGACAGATTTATAAGATTTAGTAGCGGGATTCAGCTTGCTGTTTTAAATGTCTGAATACAGGAATGTACACGTGGGCGCAATCTGTGGGTTGGGTGATTACTACATACAGTGTATCCTGGTAATACACCCAGAGGGGGTTAGAGAGCTATTCAGTTTATCCTGAAGTAGATTCCTACATTCATTCAGACAGATTAATTTCTCTCTACATGTCAGTGAGTAAATCGATCAGGGGCTTGGTAACACTGCTGAAACACCAGCTTCTACTTTCATCTCTCTACCTGACTGCATTAAGTAGACTTCTCACTGAGTTAAACAGGTTAAGGTTTTGTGTAGATGCATCTCTACTTTGCATTAATTTGATTTTCCCCTACCTGACACTGTAGACTGTCTGTACCCATGTGTCACTAGCTAGTTTATTCTCTGCTCTGCCTTATATTGCTCTTAAATCTGTGTTTAGAAGTTTGCCTGAAGTTCAGTGGTGTTATTCCATAGAATCAGAGAATCAACTAGGTTGGAAAAGACCTTTAAGATCACCAAGTTCAACCTTTACCCCAGGACTGCCAAGTCCACCACTAAACCATGTTTTGGACAAAAAATGTGAAATGATTCCTGAAGGGTAGGTGAAAATGTAGGAAACTTTAGGAAAGAAACTTTGGAATATAACAGTATGTAACTCCATTCCTAAAGGAGCAGCTGAGGATGGAAAACAGAGCACTTGTAGGTCAAGGAGCTGAAAGTGGATTATAAGAAAGTCAATGACCAAAGGGAAAAAAATTGCATTTCTGGCAGTACCTTTTGCCAACTGTCCTTATAATAAAGAATTTGACAAGATTCAGATTCAAGCTGTAGTTCACTGAAGATAATGCCAAAGGCAATGAAGATGTGAGATTTTTATGGTTTTCGTTCTGAGAAGGATGTATCTCTCCTTACGGTCTTTCAAGCACAAGGGAGAGAGTGAGACAGCTGGAGACACCAGCTCGAAGATGCCGGTTACTACCCACTCTGGAAGTGATGTGGAGGGCACTTAAAAAAGAAAGGATTTCTCATGTGGCCATTAAATAGGATTTATTTTAAGAAGTTTTTAAATTTAGAGGCATAGATAGTGATAGTTCTATTGTTGTAGCTTCAGCCATTGGGGCTAACACAAACAGAAACGTTACTTCCCCCTGTAACCTGTCCAAAGTTTTAATCCCCTTGCGGTGGGTTGACCCTGACTGGATGGTAGGTGCTCCCCAAAGCAGCTCTGTCACTGCCCTCCTTACCTGGGCAGGGAAGAGAAAATATCATGAAAGGCTCATGGGTTGAGATAAGGACAGGGAGAGATCACTCACTAGTTACTGTCATGGGCAAAACAGACTCCTCTTGCGGAAGTGAGTTTAATCTATTACTAATCAGAAGTCAGAGTAGGATAATAAGAAATAAACCCAAATCTCAACACACCTTTCCCCCACCCCTCCCTTCCTCCCAGGCTCAACCTTACTCCCAAATTCTCCGCCTCCTCCCCTCCGGCAGCACAGGGAGACAGGGATTTGGGGCTGTGGTCAGTTCATCACATGTTGTCTCTGCCACTCCTTCCTCCTCAGGAGAGGACTCCTCACACCCTGTAGCTGCCCCACTACCAAACCCTTGCCATGCAAACTCAGTATACCCATTCCTGCCCACATGCTCAAAACAAGCATGCTGGGAGGCTCAACTGCAGAAAATATTACTGCTTTGAGAATAAGCAATTCGGTATCTCCTCACAAGTCCTTCTTCCTCCATTGCACATACACCTAGCTTTAAGTCTTGCTTCCTGCTGTCCAGTCCCCCACTGTCCCTTCAGATTCTCATGGGAAAAACTTAACTGGAAACACATTTACCAAGTACTGCAAAAACTAGATACCATCCAGGTTAATTTGCCTTTTCATTTTGATCAGTGTTTTGCTTGAGGTAACCGGTTTCATAGAATTCCTTTTTGAGATGCTGTTCAAAGCACTGTATCACAGAACTGCATGAGATGTAATCCACAGCATTTTATCTTTGCGTGTGATAAGGTACATTTCAGACTACTGCATCATATCACTGTGTGGGGTATGTTTTATAGCATTTTATCATACCGTTCAACATATGTATTTTAAGGCCATTTATGTAGCCATTTCATCCAGTACAAAGCATAGCCTTTTAGCAGCAGGTAAACTCTTCAGGGGAAATATTTCATAGTGTAAGCTTGAACACACGTGAAAGTATAGGTATCACTGGGTTCTCGTTTATGCATGGCATATGCAGGCAGCTTTTGTGATGGCTGTAGAGAGCTCGTTAAAGAAATCTGATGGGGATTATGGAGGGTTCACCTTGTTCTGTAACATCCGTTTTCCCAGCCTTATAAGTCACCCGCCTGGTGATAGAGTGGGATCCTTCTGCTGGATTGGGTCCTATGTTGTGGATCTCTTGGACAGCAAAAGCCATTTGCTTCATCTCTACTCAGCAGTATTTGGTCACTATTGTTTAGGCAGACCCCCACAAATACTTTGTTTGGCTTTCTGCTGAATCTTTCCTGTAAACTTGCCACTTGTAGCAGATCTCCAACTGCCACTTTTAATGGGAATTTACACAGTAAATCTTTATTAGCAAAGATCATGGGCATTAGGGGGTGACTCGAACAGTTTATCATGGAGCACCATCCTGAGGTTCTTCAGATTGTTCTGTCCTAATGATGGGTCTGGCTTCATGTTCAGGAGGATTTGAGGGAGACAAAGAATCATCTCTACCTGGTTTCTTATTGCCAGGATCACCCAACATGTTTCCATCCCATTCTTCAGGGAATACAGTTAATTTTCTGATGTATACAATGTCAGGGGGATCTGGAGTCAGCATAAGTATCACCTTAACCTTTTCTTCCAATTAATGTTTCTTTTCCTTTTCTTGCGCTGTTTCTGCAGCTGCTCAGTTTTCAAAGATATTTTTAATTCAGCTGCCTTTCTGCTTTCTATTTCTTCCTTTAGTTCCTGTTCCCTTTTATTGATGTTCTTCCTATACTGACAAGTGGTTCAAGGTAGGTGCCTAATATTCTGCAAATAATTCCTTTTCCATCCATTATATAGCTCCTGGCTAGCTTTACCTGTTCTTCCACAGCTTTCCAGTCATGCCAAGTACTATGAACCCATTCTTCTGAGAATTTGGGACTTCTGAGAATCTGAGAATTGAACTTATTCCATGCTTTCTTAAGTAATCAGTGATACTAATTGCCATCCTGCCAACTATGTGAATTTGTCACGAGTGAGTGGTTTAGGTCACTCAAAGAATGACCATCAGAGGTATTAGCAAAAGTGGCTTTAAACTGATGTTGTACCAGGACAATTTAACAAAGTCCAGTGTCAAGGTTTACTCTGTTACTTACTACATAGATGAAACATACAAAGGAAAATCAAGTTAGAATCAAGCTAGAATGATTTACACAGAGACCAAATATGCGAAAGGGTAAGGGAAACCCTCCCACTGAGACATGAGGTTCCGAGTTGATCCCCCTGCTTTCTAAACTCCCAATGGAGCTTAGGTTTGCCTAGCTCCAGTCTTAGTCTCAGACTTAGACAACAATTTATGTCTAAAGGAATTAACTACACAGATTTCATTAGTGTAGATTTAGCATGTTACCAGAAATTTACCAAGTATCTGTTGTGAATAAGAGGTCTCTCCACCCTTGGGTAAGGATGGATCTCTCAGTCTCAGGTAAGGAATCTCAAGCTTTGAGAGGTGTCCCGGTTCAAGGGGAGAGTCACTGATATGCAGTCCAGGTGCAATTTTAACTTAAATTGGACTCATCCATAGATCTGTTGTTAACAGAAAGGTATCTCTTCCTGAAGAAACAACCCTGAGAGGTGTCCCAGTTCAAGGGGAGATCACCACCATGCAGACATGCTGCCCAGCTCAAAGGCAGCTCATGTAGTCTGTCTTATTTATGGGATAAAGTGGTTGTAATCACACTTCTTGTGATGGGAAAGGTATGCAGGAGACTCCTTGTATACACAACTTACTTTGTTTCTTGATGAACGAGTCTTGGAAAAAGCATCCATTATCCAATCATACGATCAGTGTTCCAAGCTCATATGCAGGGATGCTTACTGGATCACTCTGCCCCTTTGTGGGTTTCCTGAGGGAGTTCTTGGCCTGGTTACAGCTCAGACCTTTACCTCCTTTGAAGCCTGTACCAAACTGCTGCTTCTTTGGTTAAGGGGGTCGAGTGCATCTGTCACAATATAACAGAGCGCAGATGAGGAAGGAATCTGAGAACACTGTTAACCCCTCTGCTTCTGACAATATGTAATTCACACATTTGTCTTCAGGAAGTACAATAAAAAGTACAGCAGTTCTTTGCAGCGTGTGTTCCATTACAAAAGATGTCCATCTTGGCTGTTTTACCAGCATAGATGAGCTCTGTCCTGGGATCATCTTGTAAGGAACCTGGTTACGGGCAGTCCAGGTAACTTTTACTCATCTCTCTAGATTCCTAAAAAAAGAAACAAATAAAGTGGGTTTTTTGGTCCCACTCATAAGGGATTTGTTCTGCCATCATCAGAAAGGCCTATGAAGCTGGAGTTCCATAGAGTTTAAAAGAAAATCATAAAAATAATTATGAAATAGTTCATGCAATACTCAGGAATTATCTGCTTAAATTTTGATGGAATATTTCATAAAGATTAAAGTAAGCATTCGAAGCATGTTTAATAAAATATAAGATTAAAATCACAAAAATGGTCCCTGTGAAATTACCTTGAAATAGAACATGAACTATTTCTTTATATTGCATAGCATATTAATGGATTTTTATTCCTCAAACATTGTAATTTTAATGAAGTTTCATAGAAATATTATCAAAATGTCAAACAAAGCATGAAGAACTAATCATAGACACAAAAAACATGAAAGTCACTTTTCCATACATAAAAAATGTCCTTTAAGAGTACACTTCTTAAACTCATATATAAATAGTATACTTGGATTTTCAAAGAGCTTTTGAAAACACTTGTCTTCAAAGGAAACTTAAGTTGTCATGGGATAAAAAGAAAAGTCATCCCATGGATTAACTACTGACTAATGAATAGGGAAAAAAGTAGGAAATATGGTTTTCACAATGAAGGGAAGTTGCCAACATAATCCCAAAGGATCTATACTAAAACCTGTGCCTTTCTATGTGTTCCCAGGTAATCTAGAAAAGGATATGGATAATGAGCAGACAAATGTTACTGATGATTCTAACTTACCCAAAGCAGTAAAAGGGAAGAATGGTGAAGGAGGTCACGGGTTTGAGTGACTGAAAAACAAAAAAATGAAATTAGATGTTGATAAATGAAAAAAAGTAGGAAAAAAGCCAGCCTGAAGTATGGAAATAAGAGTTTTATTAACACTTAACACAGATAACTTTGAGAAAATACTACTTAACATGCAGTACTAAGCCAAAAAGCAAAGTAATGCCAGGTTATTAGGAAAGAATAAAAAAGGGAACATTTCATAAAGTCACTGTGTAGCTTCTTAGGAATGGTCACATTTTGAATACTCCTTACATCAAAAACCATGAAGTAGAACTGGAAAATATGCAGAAAAGAAAGAAGCAAAGGGCCAAATACATAGAGGCGTACAGCAGTGTCTATGTGAGAGATCAGCATGACTGGGATTTTAAACTTTGAAATGGAGCAACAGAAAGTGCTGTGGAGAGGGATCCTACAAATGCAGGGGTTTCATGTTGGTCCATTAACTAAACTATGTTCATCAGGTAAAGATTTAAACTCAGCTGAAAATAAAGATTCCTTTGTAAATCGATAGTTGGGAATTTCTCTGCTCTCCTGCATCAGCCACACTCGTCATTGATTCTCTTGTTTATGCTCATTTTTTGCAGTTGTTAAACTGCTGTCATTAGGGAAGTTTCTACATCACTTACATGGTCAAATTTGTTGGTTTATTTTTACCTGGAGAAAAAACAGACTTTATGTATTGAACAAAAGCTGTAGATTCAACATCTGGTCTTTATGGAGGGAGTTTGCAGAGCTGTAACTAATGCAGTGTCTCTCCTACACCACATACACAGGATGTTATAAAAAATGGATCATCTAATGAAAAATCTCTGCACACCACTGTTTAGCATTCTTTCAACCTGGACAAGGCAAAAGAAAGGGTAATTGCTCAGCTGATGCAAAACGAGGCTCGAGGCTACAATTATTTAAACAGTGATGCCTGCTAGCCATGCCTTCAGCTGCTGAACAGAGCTGCTTTCCTTCCTCACAGCAAGTCAACCTGCAAAGGACTGAATATATTAGATACAAAAATGTTTCTTTTTCATTCTGAATAAAGCTGTAGTTACATAACTGATGAAAGAGTGAGTTTGCCTGGAAATGCTGTATACACAGAACTTCACTCATTATTACAAACAAACCTGAAAGCAATGTTCCAATCTTTCAGATTATTCTCCTATGAACTGGGATTTTTTGGTAGGTTTTTCTGTGTGGTGGAACTAACCATCCTTTAATTATCTTTATGAAATTTCACTGGACTCACTCCAGTATGTCTATGTTTCTCTTGTACTGGGAAGCCCAGCACAGGACAAAGCAATCCAGGTGTATCTCATCAGTGCTTTAGTAGAGGGCAAGGATCACCTCCCATCACCTCCTGGCAAAACTTTTTATAAAGTGAGTTTTTTAAAAGATTTTCTGTTATTTATCTGGATTCTTATGAATATAGAATTTGTAAATGGTTCTGGTTTGTTACTTAGCTGCACACCAGCAACACAAAGCACTGTTCTCTTTAAAAGAAAGCTTGTCAAATGTCTACGCTGCCAAGAAACAGGTGAGAAGCTAAATGTAAGTGTAAATGTAAGAGGTTTTCTTAATTTATTTCTTAACTTATAACTTTCTATTCTCCCATTTTCTTCCCAGTGTTTTTGAAAATTGTATATTTTCAGGAAGTTAAAAGCATAATTATCTTTGTTATTAAAGAAGACAAATAGCAGAGTACTATATGAGATGATGGGAACAGTACGAAATGAAGCAGTAGAATAAGAGTCAGCATGGTAACATATTTGATTCACATACCTGAATTGAAATGAGTGCTGACATATGAAAACAAAAGGATGAAAAATTCATATAGCTCATATGCCATCATCTGTACTTACTTTGTGTTCTGGTACCAACCTAGGATTCTCACTGTGTAAAGTGCAGCCCAGATCTAAGACAAAAGAGCATTCTGTGCTTCCAGGTAAGACAGATCATGTTCATTTGCAATTTATTTGAAGGCTTCACTGTTTTCCAGAGGTAGTTAACACCTGTATTTATTAGGAGATTTCTTGTAATACTTATGAAATACCTAAAATCTTAATGTATACAAAATAACTTTGACGATAAAGTCCATAAATTCCTTTTACTGTGATGTCTTTTATAATTACAGTCCATGACTCAAAGGCTATTTTGAGACAAAGGGCATCCAAATCTTCATAAAATATAAAGCTAAAGAAGGTGAAGGTACTGTCATGAGGATCTAGACTGACCTTGGCCAAATAATTTCTTCGAGTGAGAGAATCCTATACTGATTCCAAAGACTTGAGGTTAAATAAGAACATGTATAGAAAAATACTCTACTAGAAAAATTACCTCAAAGGCCTGGATTCTAAGTTAAGCTGTCAAAAAGGCATCTAGTATAAGCTACACAAACACAGGCTCCCTCTTACTGTCAGTGAAGTTGTGCCATTTGAAAATAGCTGTCTAGGCTAGATGGAACAAATCAACCCAGAAGTATCTATTTTTCTAGATAACTAAATTTTTTTTAGTCTAAAATTATGTGAAATGCATCCCTCCAAATAGGAATTTTTTAGGGGTTTGTCCTATGCATCAGTGGCAAGGTAATTGATTACCCCCCTTCACTGACTGAAATGGGATAATGAATTCTTGGCTCCTAAGATAGGCTAGATGGAAAGGTTCTCCCATTTCTTCTCACTTAAATGCTTTCAGAAGATCACAGGCAGCAAGTAGCTGTCTAACAAATGCATGCATAAGCCACAAGTAAAGAAGCATCTACAGAACAGTTTGGGTTTGCTTGAACAGTTGTTAAGAGTAGAGTGTCAGGAAGGGGCCTCCAGTGTCTGCAATCACTCTGGCACAGTCTGGTTATCAGAAGGAGAAAGCTATTGTATGACAGAAGAATCTTTTGAACTACTGTGATATTGTTTGACCAAATTCCATGTTCTTTTGTTAAATACATACTTTACTTTCAGACTGAGTCTTCAAGCTGAATACATAACATGAGATTTCTTACATTTTAAGAATTGTAGGGTAGTGCAGAAGGAGGTATGGGGCAGTTTGCAGAGATGCTTTAATTAACCCCAAACTGGGGTGATTTCCTCCTTCTGTACAACTTTGGGCTTTAGTCCCTGGGATTTTTTTATTTTCTATTTCTTTAATGCGTGAAACTTAAATAGCAGTAAAAATGTTAAGGAAGCCTAAAGAGAAAAGTGGTTTTGTGTTATAACCATTCCAGCAAACACCTGTGAACTGTTGAGTTTAATTGGGGTACAGCTGGTGCTGACTCTTGTGTGTGGAGAGAGGGAACAATGTGTGTGAGGAGGCGTTTAATGACTTTATTTGCTGTGTATTTACCATGTAATGTCTTGATAGTTTCTAGCCATGCCCTCTGCTCCCAGCTTCCTCTTTCACCGCAGCAGACTGGAGCAGCCTGGACAGCAGAGTAACAGTGACTTAGCTTGCATAAACATTCCCCAGCCTTTGTAACATAATGAGTTTACTATAATAATGAGTCTCATTTGTAGCTTGGGAAGCTAAGGTGGGTTGGGACAAGAACAGGAGTTGAACTGCTGTGTTAATTGTCCCCAGCTTCTTCAGATTGTAGCCCTCAATAATAGTAATTAAGTTAAAGAGTAACATGTTTCAGTTGTTCCCATGGGACTGGATAGCAGGTATATGGTTCAGGTCATGCAATCAGCATGCAACAGGGAATGAGCATAACTTCAAGGCCTGCCTGGTAGTGCCATATGTTGATTGCAGCTCTATCACACTTACTATCTTCAAACTCTTTGCTTGGCCAGTGATTTCCTAGTAGGTCGAAATGGTTTTTATATGTTTCTATATGCACAGCAATCTAGATCTGTAACAGATATTGGTCCTGAGGAAGTGCAGTTCAAATCCAGGTGAATTTATTAATGCAGTTCAGAAATTGTTATGTTCTACACCTATTCATAGTTTATTTAAATTTGCCTATTCATACTTTATTTAAATTCATAGTTTGTCTAAAGTTCTATATATCGTTTTAACACTAGAATAATTATGTGCAAAAATCAAGTGTTATACAGAATGTCAGCTTAAATAATCATCATGGGCCTTCCTGATCTTAATGGAATGCTAACAAACTGTCTACCAGAGGCTTTCAGTACATTAGCTACATCAAAAAGCCAAGGCAATTGGTACAGAAAGTCACTAATAAAGGACCATACTGAGAGGGTCCTGAGAGTATGCACCTTATTGTAACCATACATCATACAGTTCAAAAGCCAAACCCATCATGCTTCTTGGTGAAAAATCTGAGTAACAATATGATGAAATAAGAGCTATTGGATTGCAGCAGAGATGTACAAAATATCTCACCATTTAACTCCTCATAACCATGAGAGATTTCATGATGAGCTGCTTTGCTAATTATACTATGACACAGAGAGAAAGATTTTCTGAAATAGGCAGACCCCATGAGGCATTTAGGAAGAAAGCTGACATGCAGCCTGCTGTAGCTTCAGTTTCTGAAACCATTTGAGGTCTGAGCCATTGTATGCAGAACATGCTACAGCGGAGTATCTTTCAAGTACAAGATCATTGTTAGAATCAGCCTGTTTTAAAATGAAAAAATAAAGTGGTCCACCCGGTAATTAGATGGACATCTAACGTAGATGGAATTTCAATATATGCAGGAGATAATACTTGCAACACTTTTGGTTCAGAAATAGACTAAATCTTCACTTTGCCTTTCATTGTTCCTTCTGATTTGCTGCGTTATTTCTACTTTCTCTAGTTTTAACTGCCATTCAATTCGGTCTACGCCATGTACTGAGATGAAATGGCCATAGAAAACATTCTGATTAAATTCTTGCGCTTATACATCCCTTTGTAGACTTACATACCACCTTCATCAGGAATTCTGCACATCCAGCAGACAGATCTTGAAAAAGTGAATATAAAGGCAGTTGGCTACGTCTTCAACAATGTATTTTTGTGAAAACTTACTTATCCAAATGAAAATCTAGCACCTTGGAAGACAGTGTGTCTATTTTACGAGCCTCTTTGGACAGCCTTGAGAACATTTGCATTCAGTTGCAGAACACATACAGCAATGAAGCCATATGTGTTGAAACACTGACATGTCTTCTCATTGAAAACAAAATCTGTGTCTTTATCCTGACACTTAGCAATCTCTAACTCTTTGTCCTTTACTACAGCATAATAGGATAATTCAGGATGGAAGGAACCTCAGGAGGTCTTCAGTCCAACCTCATTCTCCTCCAGTCTGAGCTTTTCTTGTTTCCTCTTATGTTTGTGGTCTGCCATCTTCCTACTTTCTCTTCTCAAGAAACTATCAACTGATACTGGAAGGCTGATATTAAGTCTTCTTAGAGTCTTGTTTTCTCCAGGCTAAACAGGCTTATTCTCTCAGTCCCTCTTCATTGATCTTATTAATGTCAAAGCTACCAGATGGGTAGATGCTAAAGTTACTTCATCCTCACCCAGATTTTCCTTCTTACAGGTATGCATCCCTTGTGCATGGGCTCACTATTCAGTACCTGAATGGATGGGCCTGAGCTTTTCAACTTAGTCCTGCAAAGGGGAATAGAAGATCATTAAATCAGTCTCTCTGAGAACTTGATAATTAAGGTGTTTTTTCTTTTCAAATACTCTTGAAAATACTTTTCAAGGAATCACAGAATTGTAGAATGGTTTGGGTTGGAAGAAACCTTAAAGCTCATCCAGTTCCTTTTTTCCCCTTTTCAAAATGGGGGCTATGTTTCCCCTTTTCTAGTCGGTAGCAGCTTCACCAGTGTGTCTTTTCAAACAGGGTGGACAATGGCTTAGCGACATTATTTGCCACTTCCTTCAGGACCCTCAGGTGTATCTCATCAGGTCCTATGGACTCGTGCACATTCAGGTTCCTGAGATGTTCACATTATCAGTGAGTTGTTTAGAACACATGTCCTTTTTGAAGGGTGAAGGAAAAGCAAGGATAAATAAATTAGTAAGGAGCTATTTTTAAATCTTAAACCTGCAAAATGTGTCTCACTGTGTGCAGTGCACCCTGTACCTATGAACATGATGACTGCTTAGCTGAGCTGTGACCTTTCTCCACATAACAAGGCATTCCATAAACAAAAATCAGATTGAAATGATTGAATAAAATGACAAAGTTTCTATTTATTTTGCCAGGAATTTAAAAAAAAAAAAAAAAACAAAAAAAGTAGGTTTGAATTTAGAGGTGCATATTCATAGTAAAGACGGCTTAGAGAAAGAAATTAGACAACACTTCAGACAAATAATTTAAGTCAGGTGAAGATGACCCTTGTCAGAGCCTCTCATGCCTTTTTAATAAAGGTTCCCAGTTTCATTTACATCATTAATTTTAAATGAACCTGTGATTAAAGCATCTTGGTATGCTCTTCTCCCCTTACGAGATGCAGGACACAGACACATCCATGACATTTCTTAATACTCAAAGGAATTTAATTGAACTTCATCCCAGTGGAAAGGGATTTAGGTATACTGAAGTAGGTTTGTGCAAAGCAGGAACTATTTGAAGGAAAAACCACATCATTTACAAAGAAAATAACAGATAGTGACATTAATTGCTAGGCTCTGTTCTGCCTATTAAATATTGAATGAGGCAGCTTGACAGATGATTTTATAATGATGCACGTGGGATTTTTGGTGATGTTTTTATTTCTAATACACTCAGGATCTCGTTGGCCTCATTTGGTTTGAACCTTTGTAATGTGCAACATGTTATCCCAGATCAGATAACTAGACCCACCACAAGAACATTTTATCAGCTGCCAAAAACTTACAGCTTGAACATAAAAATTAGTGTTAACGGTGATGTAATAGTCAGCTGAATCACATCACAGGCAAAGACAAAATAGTTCCCACCTCCTGCAGCTGGAGCATGAGAAATGTTTTGCTGTGGTAACTGACAATGTGCTGATATAACAGTCAAATATGATGGGCATCCTGTGGTTATTTATGCTCTTCATCTTTATGATCTTTCAATTCTTTTCTCTTATCTTGTACTTTGACTACAAGGCATTAGAGACGTGGTTAATTGAATGTAATAGGAAAGGATTGTATTTTAATAACCCAGGGGATCTTACACAGTCCCTATGTTCCTTCTTTGATAGTACACAGGGTAGTTTTTAGCTTTGTTTTATGGAGCTTCTGAGGAATTGCAAATTTTAGCATTAACATGTCCATAAGGAGATTTTTCCTTTGCCAAGAGGTTTACAGTATGAAAAGGCTAGATGCCAAGGAAGGGGGGCACATGCAAGGTAACTAATGTAAGAATTCTAGTTTAGTAGGGTTTTATTGATTTACTAATGCCTCTGTGCTTAGGGTTTCTTTGAGGACTTGACCAACATCTTACTGAGGTCAATTGTAGTTAGCATAAAAACTAACCTTGAAATAGTAACCTTGACTTTAAACTTGTAAGAGCTTCCACTGAAGGTAATAGAGCTCACATCAGCCTAATGCACAGATTGCCCCACTCTTCATCAGAAGCCATTAGAAAGATTTCAATGAAAAGCTTGTGTTTAAAATGCCATAAAGCTCTTAAAGGAAAAAAAAAACCAACATAGAGAACAAACATATAGGAAGAGTGTATCCAAAATAACAAGCCTGAAAGTCTTTTTGTATGGGACCTAATTAAATTATTTAGGTGATAAAGGAGTTCTGACACTGACAGTGTTCCATATGAAGCTATTTTTATATTAAAGTGTGGCAACACAAATGTTGTTTATCAGGAAGAGTTTTTAAGCAATGATATGAGGAGGTGTTTGCCACGCATTTTGTTTCCTGTCTAAAATGGTTTTAATGGTTGTGGGGGAGTGAAGAAAAACAATTACTCTGGAATTCAATCTGTAAAATATTTGTACACTTTTTTCCTAATTTGACATTATCCCTGTTTAAGTCAGTTTTTCACAAATGGAGCTCTTAACACTGCAGAAGCAGGGAGCTACAATGATCTCATAGCCAGATTAATAATTTTGAGGCTTGCCCATTTGCTTGTACTCTTGATCCCCCAAAACATACATTAAAAGACTTCCACACAGGAAGAATTTCTTTAGGCTGCAGTTTATTTAATTAGTTAAAAAACCCTAAACAAACAAAAGCGTCACAAAAGAAAGCTTAACCTTGGATTAGGACACGGACCTCGGAGTTTTCCACCAAGTACCCAACTTCTTGTCTGCACGATCTCAGCAGTCACGGACACAGCAACCCTTTTTTCTGTGTCTCTTGTAGCTTTGTTCTACTAACTTTACTTAAAGACATGGATCTAAATAATAGGTAACAAAGAAATGTATCTAAAACTTGAGCAGGGATGACTCGTGTAGAGGAAAATAAACTTATCAGAGTCCTGAACATCATGACAGCTTTCCTGCATGTGCCCTCACAGTGCAGAAGCTTCAAAAACAGCCACAATGAAATTGTTCTTGGATAGAAAAAGATACAATACTCAGACTTTATACTGCTTGGCTTTTCTGCCTGAAGTGTTTTTTGTCTTAGGGAAATTACCTGATACAAAATACTATACTTGAAGGTCATTCCTAGGTGACACTGAACTAATGAAAAATGCAAATTTGTCTCAGCTCTACCATCTAGAAAAGATGCACTGAGGGAAAAATAATGTGAATTCCGTTTTCATGTCCTAATCTCCAGCAAGTTCACAAATTGTGCTGTCTGCTTCCCTCATAGCAATATATCCCAGCAGGCAGTCCGAATGTGTTTCTGTCCATTTGTTCCTCAGTTTCTTCTTCCCAGTGCCAGTTTGCCATATTTCCTTGTTGTGTTTGAGACATTGCTCACTAAATCCTCCATGTGAATACTATTCTACAATGATGTGAAGGGAGAAATCCAGGTATCTTGGTTCTCCCACAGTCAGCCCCATACAGATTTCTTATCCACAGAAATATTTTAAATGGCACCAGACCCCAAGGCTTAGGCACCTTCACCACTCTTTGAGCAGTCACTCATAGCAAGTGTGCCCCAACAATGAAAGAGGGAACACTGGACAAGTACTGTTCAGGATGGTTTTGAGTGAGATTTACAAGTTTCTCTAACAAATGACTGGGTAGTTGTCTAAAGTTCAAGAACTGAAATATGTGTTCAAGAAAAACCTGATGGCAAAATATTTCAAATTCAACCTTTAATCATTACATTTAGCAATTTATAAGTTAATTACACATAGCATTGTTGGAAATATGGACTTCCATTTGAATTGCCTTCAGTGCTTGCTAGAGTTCTGCACTAATAACACTAAGTATAATTAGTTCTGTTACCACCTGTAGTGTACTAATTTAGTTTTGGTCCCATCCCAGCACCCATCTGCTCATGAACACCAGTTACAACAGCCTGAAGGCTTCTCTGTAGTGTGCCAAGTTCAGGTGTATACATGAGTGTATTACAGTAGATGCAGAATAACTGGTAGAGAATATTTGTCTCTGCTGGGATGAGACGACTGCAGTTCTACTCTCTGAATGAATAAAACCTTGCAAAGGGGAACCATGTGGTTCAGAGGCATGTATAGTCATGGAAAAGATTCTATTAAAGCAGAAGACAAACTTGCATGACACCAAAAAATCTTACCAAATATGACATGCAAAACAAACTTTTTTTGCACAGAAAGGCTTAAGCTGAATCATAATTTAAGAATGCAAGTCAACTTGTGTTGAAAGAAGAATGAAATGTTCACAAAGTGCTTTAAGGTCTCTCTCTACTTCTGTAAGAGACTCACTCCCAGATAAGTTCTAGAGTTTTCATTTATTATTCTGTTAGACACTACACAACAAGAACAACAAAAGAGGATCACAATAAGAAAGGTGCCTGGTATTAGTAGAAAAATGAGAGACATGCTCTGAAATTTAATTTACATTCAACAGCAGGCAAGATAAAAGTAAAAATATGAAACAAAACCCAGGAATGGAAATTCAGAGATTGAAAATTAGCCTGAAAAAATGCTCTTTTTATTTGGTAGTAAAGCACTACCAAGCAGGAGCTTTAACTTCCTGCTGCATACATCAGAAAAGATCTAAATTCACAGCTATAAGTAGACTACCATATCAGTATGCACACAATATTTGGGTTTATGTGTTTCTTATGTAAATGTGTTTCCAACTTGATAAACAAAGCTGTAATTTTCCCCATTTTTTCCAATAAAACCCATTTACTTTTACTTTAATCTTCCACATTGTTTAAAGTGGAGTCAAGTGCATTTCACACTCACCGTACAGCCCTTATGTGAAAACAAAGATTTCAAATAATTCAGCATGGAGAGACAATCACTCCCTGGTTTATCTTCATATCTTAAGAATAGAGGTATTTTTCTCATTAAAGTAAAAGAATCAGTTTGCCTGTGGCTAGTGGCAAGCATGAAAAGAAAAACAGAGATATTGCCAAGGATGATCTCTGTCATTTTGGCAAGGGGCAAACCCGTAATGTTTGGATGTGCCTGTAATGTCTCAGTGAAGACACTCAAGGGATAATGAAGTAGGACTACAAAGGACTCATCTTGGGCACCAAAAGTGCCATCAGTGTTTAAATGAATTGTCACTTGATACACGCAGACTGAGTTTTCAGTTACCTAGAGAGCTTAGACTTTCAGGTTTTGAAGTTTGAGAGCCAAGTATCCTTAACCTTCTGCAAAGCTGTGCACATTTCAGAATCAATTTCTCAGATGGTAACATTGTTTTATTACTCAGTTTAATGGTTTTAAATCAAAGTTATCCATGTTTTATCTGTCAGCTTCCACTGATGTGAATTCACTGTTGTGAATTCCAGCATTACTATTCACTATCTAACCCTCCCTGCAAGAAGCACTGAGTGTGTATGTAATATGTAGAACTTCCTCTTCAGGAAAGCTGGACA
>NW_009934018.1:0-13297 GCF_000696875.1 Nestor notabilis | reverse complement strand
CTCTTCCCTTGACACCATTAAAATATCTAAATGTTGGAAAGATCAGTCTCTGTTAATTTTTGTATTTTCTGAATAGAAGGTGAGGTCTTTTTTCTGGGTTGGTTGGTTTATTTAAGGAAGTACTCTCTGTTCAAAGGAATGGATCATGAAATCCCAGGAAGATATAATTGGATTTGTGTTTTAGCTTTAAAAATTGAAGCCATCATCTCCATTGAATTACAGAAAGTTTCTAGGCATCACACGTGGAAGCAGTGCAATTACAACCCCTTGATATATAATAAGCTATTTACCTTCAAGTTTCTCTTCATAACCAATAGCACCCTTGAGTTGTTGCTTGGATGCTTTCACTGTATGATAAATGACTTGATCTCACCAAGCCTCATATGCCCAAATGAATTTAATGTAATTAATATTTATGTTCTATAAGAGGTTCAGTTATCACTTCACCAGATGGCATTCAATAAGAATCAATAGGAATTCTCAATCTAACACAATGTGTGTAGAGACACAGCCTTGTTAAAAGAAATCTGTTCATCACAGACTTCAGTAGTAATCTCTCTTTTCATGTCTCAAAGCCCTTGAGGCTCGTGGCAGGAACTGGGGGACTGAAGTTATAGCATAGACTATTTCAGTTGGAAGGGACCTACAATGACTGTATAGTCCAACTGCCTGACCAATGCAAGGCTGACCAAAAGTTAAAGCATGTTGTTAAGGGCATTGTACAAACGCCTCTTAAATACACTGACAGGCTTGGGACATGGACCACAAAATTCCCTTCGGATCAGAGTCGCAAAACCTGGCTTCTCATCTAATGGAGATTTCGGTAATTTACTACTAATTTACACCAGAGTAAATCATATGAATCTGTATTTCCAAAAGATTGTTGAATATTAGAGACCTTTCAAGGCTAACATTAATCCCAATTTTCAGCATCTGGAATTTACAGGTTTTGGTGCTGTTTGGTTAAGTTTTTGGTGATTTTGTTTGTTATTACCATTCGATTCCTGAATTTGGTTGAAAAGATAATTTTGGTCAGCTGCAGAACACAAAGTTCTGTTAGGATGTATAGTTTTACTTCCTATTTATGACTGACTTAAATAGTGGTCAGTGTATCTTATTTCCACAGTTATACCTTTCATAACCTCAAATTAGTGAATGCATCTTAAACAAGTATCATACATTACCCCTTTACTGCCGATGCAGGGCATACAGATCTCAGTGTCTGGATGATGCTCTTAATCATATAGTTTGGTTTCAGTCCCTGTGAAGAGGGCTGGAGGACTCAATGATCCTTATGGGTCCCTTCCAACCTGAGATATTCTATGATCTATGATTCTGTGGTGCTAGCCAAGTTTTTCAAATGATTCATGATTTTGGGCAGGAAAGGTTAAGCAGCTTATATGTGTCTTACTTAAAAAATATCAAACCTTCTGGTGTCCAACAACCACTGGTTGCTTGAGGACTGTATTTTCTTACTATCTTGCGTTCATTGCTGTCATCTTTTCACATTCCTATAGGAATCTCACTGAAAGCAGAATTAAGGCACTCAGTGGGTCTGTGCCTCAAATTCAATACGAACTGAATTACCTGAGCCAAACAGAACTGCTGAGAGCCAGGCTTCATTGCATGCCACTCAGACCTGAGTGCTGCATCACGTGTGGGAAGTACAGTGACAGGGATACTGCAGTCTGCCAGAAGAATCATGGAAAGGCACAGAAAGTGCATACAAATTAACAAATGTATTTCTAAGTGGTCAGGAATGCACTTGGGAAGCAATTTTTAAGGGACCAGAGGAAAGAGTAAATATTTTCTGCTTCCTAATATCTCCAATTGTCTGATTTTCTGCCTTTCAGAGAAACATGCATGATCTTCTTTTTTCCTGTGGTAAAGTTGTTAATGCTGTATACAAATCCTCACTTGGGTTTTCTTGTGTTTCCTTTACTGTTTGCATCTCCAACAGTGAAACTCAAGTCATATATATAAAGATACTAAATCTGTGGGCAAGCGACTCATATCCCCTTTCTTTGTAACTGGCCTCCTACATATCCTATTCCTTTTCATACATGAGTATGTTTTTCCACTTACTCCCCTAAAAAAAGTTAGTTTCACCTTAAATAGGTTAAATTACTCTTGAAGTAGGAAATAATATGAAAATTAATTTTTCTGCAGGACTGGATGATTATTGTTATTATTGTACTAACTCTCAGCAGTCAAGTGATAACTCTGAGAAATGGCATGTGTTATGAAAATAACCCTCTTTTACCATATACATTATTCATGTGTGTGTCCCTTTAAAATCATCTGGCGCATAGCCAGGAAGGCTAAGTTCACTAAAGAGACAGGCCTTAAGATTATATGTCATTGTAGCCCTTTGCTAGCTTCCTAATAAATGTTTTAATTACAGTGTAACATCAGACAGCCCAACAGCTGGATAAGATTTAACTGTAATTCTTAATTTTCACGATTCAGTATCTTCAGCTGTGAGAGAGTTGAAACACTCTCAGCTAATTATCTCTTGCCATTTGGTATTCTGAAAATACATTATAAATAGAACTGAAATTTTTAAGGTACAGTGTTATATAAAAGGCAAGGGGACTGTACTGTTCCGATTATACAGCTAACGGTGCCCTTTTAAATAGAAAAATGCCAGATTGGTTAAGATAAAGCATGAAATAGCAAAGTAGAACACAACCTCATAAAGAGCTGTCTTCAGTGACATCTTACAGTCATTTGTCTCCTAAAATGCAGATAGATAGATATTGTAGAAAGGACAATGCTGGCTCCAAAACTTGAGGCAAATTTGTCTTGATGCTTTAGCTGTAAGCAGTTTGGATCCATGTTGGCCTTTTTTAATGTGTTTCTAAATTGTGTGGAACAGTAAGATAGCTAAAGCACCCATGATCTATTGCAATAAATTAACCATAATAATAATACTAATAATAATTTAAGGAAGGATGTCTTCTGATACTTACTTATAACTTTGTCAGTCTTCTCTCTTTTGTACCAACTTTCCCTAAAGAAAGACAGAAAGGCCTGTCTTTGAGTAGGTTTTGGTGATTTTCTAAGTCAGATATCTGACACAGAATGGTCACTTGGGGAGGAAAGTAGTGAGAATTTCTCAGTGAAATTTGGCTTTATTATCATTGGCTGTGCTTTTGTGAAGCTTTTGACTTTTCATCGGGGAAAGATATGTGTGTATGTTCGATTACATGTTGCTGAAATGCAGGGGAACTTATCTACATATACCGCAATGGACTAACATGCAACTTTTTCAGGAGAATGCTGTATGCTTTTTGGTAGCCTTCAGCAGTCACATTTTGTCACTGCGAGGGTAGGTGTCTGATTACTTATGCATTAATTGTATGGAATGAAATTATTACAATGAATTGGATATATGCCTTTACCCTTCAAACTATATAGACAGAAGGCTCTGGGGAAACCTTGGAGCAGCCTTCCAGTAACTAAAGGGGCCAACAAGAAAGCTGGAGAGGGGCTTTGGACAAGGGCCTGTAGGGACAGGACAAGGGGGAATGGCTTTAACCTGCCAGAGGGGAGATGAAGGTGAGCTCTTGGGCAGAAGTTCTTCCTTGTGAGGGTGCCGAGGCGCTGGCACAGGGTGCCCAGAGAAGCTGTGGCTGCCCCATCCCTGGCAGTGTTCAAGGCCAGGTTGGACACAGGAGCTTGGAGCAACCTGCTCTAGTGGAAGGTGTCCCTGCCCATGGCAGGGGGTTGGAACTGGATGAGCTTTTAAGTCCCTTCTGACCCAAACCATTCTAGGATTCTATAATTCTATGATCTGCCACCTGCTACCTTTCAAAGAGGTTCTGTGTGCTCTTCTAGCTATTCCAAGAGAAAAAAGATAAGGCTTCAGCAATTTTAGTAAACCACACTAAACTGATAAAAAATATTTATTGCTATTGCAAAAACCAGTAAGGCTGTTCTTCCCTTGCTTCATGGGCTTCACTGACATACTTAAAAGATTTTTTTTTAAAGAAAGATATTTAAAAAGTGGAAGGGATAGAAGGAAAGGATACACATGACAAAAATACTTTACTGAAAGTTATAAGAGGTTTAGATCTTTAGAAGACACATTTTAGTGTTTACCAGCTAAATGTAAGAAAGCAATGTAATGTAATGTACTACATCCAATAGGTTCATATCTGCATGGTTTAAAAAAGCAAAAACAAGTTTAAAGTTATGTCCTACATTACAATAGACCACCTTGAAGTCCCTGGAGCCTGTCAGTTTCAAGCCTAGGAAATCTAAGCCTTCTCTGGCATTTCTAAACAAGAAGCAACAAGGCTTATTAGCAACGTAGGCTAAAAGGATGTTCAAAGGGGTGCAAAAGAGAAAGAAATGCTTTATCCTTTTGAATATGCCAAAAGAATCTGAAAGATCCTTTTCCCTATTTTCCCTACACTAACACTTCATGGTTTTCTACCACGTATCTTCACAGACCTCACAAAAATTGGTTGATTACTGAAAGCAAGAAAGGTAAAACATGAGAGATGAGAGTGGAAGACTTCCCTATTACACTGTATGGCTAAAGACTCTGCAACATTTTGCTCTGTGTTTAAGTTAGAATGAGAAAAGCAGTAACAGTGAGAAGACAACGTGAAACAGATAATAGTGTGGAGAAAAGGAGGTTAGGTGGAGACCTTATCACTCTCTATGACTACCTGAAAGGAGGTTGTAGTGAGGTGGAGATCAGTCACGTCTCACATGTAACAAGTGATGGAACAAGAAGAAACATCCTCAAGTTGCACCAGGGAGGTTTAGATTGGATATTAGGAAAAATTTGTCACCGAAAGAGTTGTCAAGCGCTGGAACAGGCCACTCAGGGAAGCGATGGGCATCATCCCTGGAGGTGTTTGAGAGGTGCGTAGATCTGGCACTGAAGGACATGGTTTAGTGGTGGCCTTGGCAGCGTTTCATTCACGGTTGGACTCCATGATCTTATAGGTCTTTTCCAACCTAGATGATTCTGTGATTTTATAATATAACCTTAGGTTCTGTGTTTTTACCGTGTTATTTGAATTTTGAATGACTACATGGAGGTTTAGAAACATGCCTGGTATTGCTATTTTTGTTTATGGAATTAGGTGGCAAGTTCTCCTTACCTAGCTTTTAAATGATGGATTTGTTTCTAATTTCTGATGGATGTTTATCCCAAAAGTAGCTGCATTACATATTCTCATTAAAAACTCATTGGAAAATATCTCAGGAGACTTTGGGACAGAACAGGAGATATAAATGGAATATCTTATTAATATTCTATTAAGTTAATAATATCTGTCCAACTGAATCACAGTTATATTTCATACCAGCTTTTAAATACTGTTTATTTTTTGTTGGTGTTCAAATTCCCATTGTGCAGAGCTGTGCTAGTTTCTGTGTGCTGGCTTTTTGCTGTTTATCTTTGTGTTCTTCTAAATGTGTGATGGATAAATTATTGAGCTGGAGGCTGAGGTTTAACAAACAGAAAAGTCTAAGGCAAAATAATGATCTTGACATTGTGTCCGAAGCATAACTACATTACTCATTGAATTCCAGGCTCCATCTGATTACACATTCACACACTGCTGGATGTTTGTTTATCTGCTGTGACAATGGATCCAGAGGATTATTTGATGAGCCTTAATTGCATTAATTTGTATAGACTGGGGGACTTTCCTGGGATTACATTTCTCGTCAGGTTCCAGCCAGACCTCTTCACACTAGTCATTTCACATTTGTATAAAATATGTGCTGCACCATCAGATACTCCACCAGGTTTGAAGAGGTAGATAATACAAAGCTAATAAGAGTGGATCCAATTGCTTCCACCTGTAAGTAAAATAGAAATAACCATAGTTGTCTTAGAAACCTGGAGAAGGTGAAGCAATTAATGTTATCTGAGTTTGAGGGGTTATTTCATTATTCTTTTCAGTATTGTGGTTATTATTAGGTGCAGGTACATTAGCTTTTCTGTAGGAACTATTCCCTTTTTTACTAATGTACAAGAAAAAAATCTAAGCTAACATTCCAGGGAGTTCTTGTGGACCTATGGGCTGCATGTCTCTGATTCTGATTCCCATGTAAGTCTGGAGCTATTTTTTAAAGTTAAAATCAGCAGAAGAGTAGTCTTCGTACCTTCATTCTGGGTCAACTTTACTACTCTTGCCATGATGTCATTGTTACCCAGGAATTTTCCTGATATGGATAAGTGATTGTACCTAAGCAAGATCAAAATTAAATCTGGATAGACGAACAAATCAAAGTCTAGAAAGGGAACAATAGAAGTGGTGATAAAGTTCATTGTATGAGGCGACACTGAAAGTTATGCTATAAGCTATTGTATAAAGCAACATAGTACAGGAAGTGTAAAATGAAAAGCCAGAAGCCCTGTAGAAAAGAGGAAAGTAAGAATTGCTTTAGAAAGAAAGAGAGGGAGATCCAAGGATATGGTAAGCAGGTACAGAAATAAGAATGATGCAGAACAGAAGTGTTTGACAAAGTAGTGGTTGCTCTTCTTCCTCAAGTAGCTCATCAGTTCTTTGCTATTGTTGTTCTTATAAATCAGTAACGTCTGTATTGTCCATGTATGCCACTTTTTTTTCTTTAGTTCAGTCACTGATCTCCAGCTGGAAACCTTAATGTTAAAAATACAGAGTATTGTGTAGTTATGAGTCACTGAAAGCAGCAAAAGCAGATGGAGCTTCCAAAGGAAACCTAGTGCTAACCTACAGATGGTAAGCCCTGTGCAGACAGCAGGATTTCAGCTCCTGAGCAGTACTTCCTAGCAAAAGCACTTTGCTCTGGTGTCTCTGCAAAGTTTCCAGGGAAACTAATGGCTAAACAGAATATGCACAGGCTGTTCTCTGAGGTGGAGACATTATTTTCATAGATTCACAGCTCCAGCTAAAATTTCCCAGAGGATGAGTGAGCCAGAACAGAAGAGCTTAGATGCTTACACTGGGATTTCAGTGGCTCATGTTAGTGTAATTTCCAGCTTTGCCAGCTCACCTGTCTCACAGAGGAATAATCTAAAAAATTTAATACTACACTCTATTACCCAGGATCTCTAATATGAGAGAACTTACAATATTATTTAAAAAAGAGAGAGAGAAAGAAAAGGTATGTGTGGGTTTAAAAGGCACTTCAGCATTGTAGAGCACATAGGAAAGTGTTGATGGACAGCGTTACTGTCACCTAGCCTTCAATTTTGATGTCAAGTAATATAAGACCCAAACGCCATGACTCTGCAAAAAATGAATAGACGTCACTCTGTTTTGCTTGAAATTTCAAGTCCTGTTTTCATAACTGGTATTTTTAAAAGGTCATGCAGGATCATTTGTTGGTGTTCAAGAATATATATAAAATATCCTCAATAAATTCTTTCCACTCAGAATATTAGTCCGAAAGCCTATTTTGTAACAAATCAAATATACATTAGATAATATTATTTAGAAGACACTGAAATGCAGTGCATCCCTTAATCTTCCTTTTCAAGCTAGATACCTCGTCCATTAGGCTACACTGTCATGCTGCTACTGTTTGCTTGATAACTTGAAGAAACTTAAACTACTCTGCACAAAGTCAAAGTGGTTCATTAAAAGAAATTCAGAGATACTTACTTCCTGACACAAAGGAATAGCTTATTTACTGATGATTAGAAGAAACCTGAAGGAGGAAGAAGTTACAGCATAGAAGTTCCTGGGCAGTCAAAAACCAATAAATCCACATCCTGCATGAGATTTCATTCCCATTACTCCTGGCAGTAATGTCAAGCATAACAAATCTCAGTTTGTGATTCTGAGAGGGATTAGGCACCTGACAGATGCAGAAGATCAGTTTTATCAAGAATAAGATGGGTTTGGAAATACTCCAAAGGAAATCTGAGACTCCTGGGGAACTTTTGCATCACGAGGCATGTTGCCTGCAGATCTTCAGTTTAGAAAACAGGAATGTCATAGGGAGATGGGAATAACTCGGTTTGGGGTTTATGCCTTGAATGTAAGAGTCAGACTTGACACTTTAATTTCCTTTACGGATTCAACCCTAAATAACTCCCTTTTATGATTAAGCTGTCCTGCTCACAGGAATCTTGTTGCAAAGCAGTGAGCTTGACATAGCATGCAGGTAGTAATCTCCAGATGGGGCTATCTCTCCTTGTCAAAAGATGCTGAATACATTAAAAAGAAAAAGGTGGAAAAAAATGTTCATTTTTAAATGAAAAAGCTAATTTAGTTTTCTGCCAGAAAGGCCATAATATATGACATGAAAATAATGACAGCAGTGAAGTAACTTATGGGTAGTTCATTACTGATTTAGAATTGACACTGTCCTTCAGAATTAAAAAGAAAAGAAAAAGATCAGTACATAAATAACAGCCTCAGCTAAAATTCTCCCCTGTCTGGGATTTTCCCATGCTCCAGTCCTGCCTTTGAGACCTTTAGACATTTTCAAGGGACTTGAATATTTTTGAGAGACCTGTGTCCTGTCATGGACTCTGTTTTCTTCTGTGGCTGCAATTTACTCTAATAATATTAAGGTATCACTGACCTTGAGTCTGTAGGTGAGAATGTGGATCTGGTCAGTAACTCTGAGTTCAGAATAACAAAATTTTTAAGGTTAAAACCAGACTCACAGAAACCAAACTAGAATCAGGATGTAAATTGCCACTGGATGTACCATACTTGGCAACTTGCTTAAGGCAAAAATTAATACATTAACCTGCTTAGAGTATAAAATTATCATAAGCTATTGTAATTGCTAAAAAGCATTACTCTGGAAACAGGAGTTGAAACCGAAGTGACTGACATGTGGTTCAAAAGCATGATAGAAAAAGAGAGAGGAGCTGGATATAATTTAATCACACTGTAAAGTCAATATCTATCTGCAGGAACATTTACTGTTTACTGTAATTTCCACAGGCCTCTTACAGACATTTTATTTTTAAATGGAGTCTTGCATAGGTTTTCTTATGCAAAATGTTTTACATAAATGCTGCAAAGCAGCATGGACTCTAACAGGATAGCTAAATATAAGAATATACATATGGAGAACAAGTATAAGAATTTATGTTGCTCTTAAAATTATGGAGGGTAGCTAAGATTTTTTGAAAAGACACACAAAACTTTACCACAAGAAAGCAATAAAATAGGAAGGTAATTTTTTGGACTTACTACTGTCCAAACTTACGGTCCATGAAATGTATTACAGAGTTCAAGCCATATCTTCAAGTGATTTAAATTGAGAAAGTTCTAGGGAAAGGAAGAAATCTGTGTTGAATTCCCCCGTCTCAGGATCTGCCTCATGCACAGATGCCAAGTTTCCTTCCTCACATTGCTGTCATAGGTCACATCCAGGGAGAGAAGCCGACTTTCCCTCAAAAATCAGATTATACAGGGAAGCTGATCAGAGTTGACATGATTTGATTTAGGCTAAAAGATTAATCCAGACTTCAGCTGCCAGAGGCTTTTAGATAAATAGCACTTAGCCCACTTATACTGAATGGATTTTTTTTAAAGGAAAGAATATTAATTGGAACAGTGTGGAAGTGTAAGAAATCTGCAGAGACTTAGGATTCATGTGACAAAGTCTAGGAAATGCTGCTGTCTTCATAGATTATTGTATTGATGTTTGAAATGGGATATGTGTTTCTGTGATCTCCTTAGTGACTGTACTTGTGGCTCATCTGATGGAGTAAAAGATACAGTACATAAGAGCACTGAGAAGAAAACAAATAGTCTACCCTGGTTAAAAGGACTGAAGGCAAAAGTTTTGAAGCTATTTCAAATGCCAGTCCTGACCTGAGGCAGCGTAAAACTTTAATCCAGGACAGGAGTAGCATTGTGACAACTTACCATTTCAGTGCACTGGATGGGTGACATGGTGTCATGTTGCCAGTAGTCAGATGTGCTCCTTACTTCTGATATATCCTCTCTGAAATATTTTTGTTTGGACCATGTCATTGCCCAAGTCTCTCATTAGAGCTGGTTGTTCCCTAGATAGCAGAATCTTCTGCTAGTTTCCTCTAAATTAAAGCTAGCAGAGCAAAAAGAAGTAATTTATTGTAACTGGGAAAAGTCTACAGTTCACAGCCTTGGTTTGGAGGAGCAGAGTGTGGTATTTTGCTCAAAAAAGTAAAACTTTTATTTGCAGAAGGATATCACCAAATATTGGCCACAAAAAGGATCAGAGGGCTGGAGCACCTCTCCTATAAGGAAAGGCTGAGATAGCTGGGTTGTTCAGCAGGGAGAAGAGAAGGCTTCAGGGAGACCTTACTGTGGCCTTTCAATACTTCAGGGAGGTTTATAAGAACGATAGGGACAGACTTTTTAATTAGGCCTGTAGCAACAGAACAAGGGTTAATGGTTTTAAACTGAAAGATTGTAAATTTAGACTTGATATAATGAAGAAATTTTTCATTATGAGCATGGTGAAACATTGGACCAAGAAGTGGTAGATGCTGATCTGTTGAAATATTGAAGGTCAGGTTGGACAGGGCTTTGAGCAACCTGGTTTCGTGGAAGGTGTCCCTGCTCATTACAGGGGGGTCAGACTAAGTGACCCTTCCAATCCTAATCACGCTATGATTCCAACATCTTAAGGGAGGTCAGAAGGAAAGAACAGACATACAGCAGAAGCAGCTTGTGTTTGTTGATAACACCACAGAAAGTAATACTTTAAGGCTGTGATGATGTCAAAATCCACTGTGCTAAACTCTGAGCAACTCCATTTATATATTCTAAAAAGATATAGTGCAGCCAAGAGCAATATAAGGGCTTTATTCGTATTAATAACAAAATTAATTGCATTTCTCAGTGTCATGCAACGAATCTGTGGCGGAACAAGAATTTTGGTTTTCTAAAGCTCAGTTAACAGCTCATCCATAAAATGTTGAATGAGTAATTAATGTTCTTTGGGATTTCCAAATTAAATTAGATTAAAACGCTGTTCAAAAAGATAAAATTACCATCAATTTCTGTAAAACTTAGGACACTGACACCTAGCTTCATTTTGCCCAAATGTCAAGAGTTTAGTCAAAGGGAATATTAAGAGCTCCCTGTGGAAAATCACGAGACAGGTGAGTCAAGGACATCCTAAGTGTGTATGATAGGTAAGCAGATGGAGGTATGTAAAAAATGTCCAATAGAACTCTCAAGCTTCTTTCTATAAATTTTTAAATCCTAATATATGAAATTGAACTTGGACACTGAATCTGAATCACCCACACTGAAATAATGCCATTTAGCCAGGCTGAGGTAATGCCATATATACACTGACACTGTGGTTGAACAATGTTAATTTGCATTGTGGTATAAATGCATGGAACTCCCATTGACTTCAAAGAGCTTTGCATAATCCGCTGGTCAGGATTAATTAGCTATAGACTCTCAGGCCCTCAGTATCTGGTGAAGAAAGCCTGCAAAAGCTTGCAGTTACAAACCTCAGTCTTTGTAAATTTAAATTTCAAATTCTGCAAGATATTTGGTTGATTCGCTACCTGTCAGCCAAGAAATCTGTAAAAGAGAAGATCCTTTTGGAATAAAAACTCCTGGAAGCCGTGTCTAGAGCAGGCAGATGTAGAATCCCTTCCAACACAAATTATCCTGAGCATAGGAGTTAAGTCTTGTGCTTTACTGTCCAGAACAAGTGCTGTACAGCTCCTAGGGCATCTGATTCACTGTGGGAATTTGAATAGGTCCTTTCTCACTTGTTTGCGTTGTCTCATTCTCTTTATAGAATGGTCATGAACAAAGAATTTACTTCAGTAAATATACTCAGTGTATTCAGTATATACTTCAGTACATACACTCCTTTCCATCTGTCCTGAGTTCAGCTGTAGCAGTTATTTTTCTCCTTCCTAGTAGTTGGTGCAGTTCTGTGTTTTCAACTTTAGTCTGAGAACAGTGCTGATGATACACCAGTGGTTTTAGTTGTTGCTAAGTAATGTTTACTCTGATCAATGACTTTACAGTGTGATGCCCTGCCAGTGAGGAGGGACATGGGAAGCTGTGAGGAAGTAGAGACAGGACACCTGACCCAAACTGGCCAAAGGGCTATTCCATACCACAGCACGTCATGCCCAGTATAGAAACTGGGGGAGTCACCCAGAAGGCCCAGATCACTGCTCAGGTCGGGCTGGGTATCAGTCAGCAGGTGGTGAGCAATTGTATTGTGCATCACTTATGTTTATTGTTTTCTTTTGCTTTTCCTCTTTTAGTTTTATATTCTCTCCCCTTGTTATTTTCCTTATCGTTATTATTATTATTAATCGTAGAAGAAGTGGTTTTGTATTATACCTTAGTTACTGGACTATTCTTATCTCAACCCATGGGGTTTACATTCCTTCAATTCTCTTCCCCATCCCTCAGGGAGCAGAGGGGGAAGAAGGGAGGGGAATGAGTGAGTGACTGCATGGTTCTGAGTTACCGGCTGGACTTAAACCACAACACCATCTTGTACTTGCTCAATATTTAATTACTCTTACTGCTTTCTATGGGAAGGAAGGGAAGATTTGGATCCCTTTTGAATGACTAAGTTGCGTAATACTAACAACCAATTTCTAAAATACTGGCTTACTTCATCTCACTATTTATTTATAGCATTAAAGCAGTGATCATTCTATCAATTCATTGTTCTATCGAAAACTAAAAACTCATTGGCTACTGCAAAGGCAGAAATACTTAGATTACACGTTATTTTTCATTAATATCCAAACCCCTAAGATCAGTAGAACTTTCACGAGATGTGTAAACACAAAAATCCCTCCTTTGCCAAATATAGCTCTGGTGACTTAATGGCAACAGTAAGAACACAAGGCAAATTGATTCACTGATTGTCTGATACCTCTTGAATTCATTTCAAAGATGTCTCAGAAGACTGAGCCCTGGGTATATCTGCAGCTATTTTGGGCTAAATGTTGGTCAGGGAAAGGCAAGAAAGTAATGGAAGTATGAATGACAACATACCTGTGAATAAAATTGGAGAGCTATGATTTCTTAACTAAAAGTTTTCTGAAAACTCAAATCCTTGCCCAATGAGTGAATCTCTTCTAGAAAGAACAAATTATTGTGTAATAAATGTGCAAAGCTGAAATGTACTTTACCTGCATTATGATGGCATATTGCGGATTCTTCAGAGCTGCCATAGAAGAATTAATCTTTTTCATACCCTTCAAGTTAGATACTAATTTTGTAGATACAGCTATATCTATTGTAATAAGCACTCACACACCTGACACATATATATATGTAATCATAGAATCGTTCAGTTTGTAAAAGACCTTTAAGATTATCAAGTCCAACCA
>NW_009934017.1:84097-85405 GCF_000696875.1 Nestor notabilis | reverse complement strand
GTTTGATGACATTGGAAACACTTATTTAAATGTATGGCTCAACAGATGTTTTATTTTCACAGCACAGTTGGGTTTGGGAAAAAACAACAAGAGAGTCTTCCCTGTTTATGTATTTACAAAACTGAATTAACAGGCCAGGCTAAATAAAGTCTCAGACGGATCTTCTGAAACGCAGCTCCAGAGAAACAGATCATTAGCTTGAACAAATGTATTATCACCTTTCATCTGATGTATCAAGTATAAGAGAAGTTTAGCTTCTTCATTTGCAAAATGGCACGATCACAGTTTGTTTAATACTGTAAAGGTTCTTGGTATTTATTTTTCCCCAGGACGGTGATAGGGAATTTTAAGAGCAGATGTGGATTTGAGGTTGCTGCTCGAATCCCAGTGTTTTCTCCTCTTTACTTTCTCTGGGTATGTTATTTAGTTTGAATGGAGGGATTCCATCCTTGGCAGCGTTCAAGGCCAGTTTGGACAGAGTCTTGGGTGACATGGTCTAGTGTGAGGTGTCCCTGCTCATGGCAGGGGGTTGGAACTGGATGATCTTAAGGTCCTTTCCAACCCAAACTATTCTATGTTTCCTGCCCTACACCTCCATGTCTTTCCTCTTTAGGTATCCTCTTTCTCACACACCTTCATGTGAACTCATTCTACCTCTGCTACCAGCCATTACTCTCTTCACAGGCACTTTGCAGGTGCTGGCAGGATTAAAGGGTTAGTAAGGAGAGTGGACAAAAAAAAGAGCATAAAAAGATGTCACTGAAGTATAAAATGTTCACAGAGGAGAGCATAAAACCAGTTAAAAATACACCAGCAAAAGCTGGAAATAAAAGTGGCACAGATGTGGGTACAGATGGAAATGCATAAATGAAGGAAACCTGGAAAGAAATGTAAATGCTCTAAGTTTAAAAATGAAGTCATTATCACATTACCCCAAAAAAGACTGAGGAACAACTTGCCGAAGTAAAAAGCATTTGTGCATGCATCAGAGGCAAAAAAGCTGCAGGTGAATGATGTTGATGTATGAACAGAAGGACCCAGAGAGGCATAGTAGAACAGGTGGATGTGATCCCTTCATGTGCCCATCCCCAGGGACTGCATCACTCAAATTGTATTTAATTGAAATTAAAGGTGTTATTTGACACGATTGGATCCCATCAGTGTTCCTCTGAAATGCATTACTTCAGAGCAGTAAACATAATAAAAATAACTAACGGCAGTAGAATATGTATGAATTAGTGGGGAAACCTCATCATCTCTTCAAATCTGTCTGCCTGTTTCCTCTTCTCTCCGTTCCAGAAGCTAGTG
>NW_009934017.1:0-84066 GCF_000696875.1 Nestor notabilis | reverse complement strand
AAGAGTGTGCTTGCATTCTCCAGGTTTTGGTGAGATTGCTCACTAAGATCCTCAGGGAAAAAAAACCAAAACGTAATACCCTAAACTGCTGTGGGATGAGAAAGCTCCTGTCTGGATTAGTGACTGCCTCATGGGTAGGAAACCAAGCGGTCAGGTTGCACAACATCACAGAAGTCCCACAGGGATTCGCTCTGAGATCTCTGCCATTGAGCAGCGATAACGGGATCTGCAAAGTCGAGGAGGAAGGGCTGGGTTAAGGGCTTGGCTGGCTTTGTCTCCTGCGGGCTGCCGGCACCACAGAAAACACTGCGCAGAGCTGCAGAGGGATCCAGTGATCCTGCGTGGCTGAGCAGCGAAAGAAGCCTGTGCTAGCAGGGGTAAGATAACGCTCTTCAGTCGTGTTTTATTCCTGCTCTCCACCCTGTGCTGCAGTTGAGGGACAACTCTCAGTGAGTCAGTTACTGCTTGCAAAATACCCTGAAGTCATCACTGACAGCCTAGAGCTCAGGGTTTTAGAACTGGCCACGAAGGGAAATAGAAGTGGAAGAAGTTATGGAAGGAGAACAAAGCAGCCCCGTGGTTATGTTGCTGCCAGAGCATGTGGCCTGAGCATGTGTGGCTGGGGAGTCCTGGTGTGCCTGCCTGGAGGGATGTCCACGCACTGCTAATGTTGCTGGAGAAGCTGGCAAAGATAGTTGGAGGTATGGAAAATCTGCTGTGCAAGGAGGGTTTGGAAGACACAGGATTGAGGCTGGAAGAGCAACCAGTGGGGATAGGAGGGTGTTGGGAGAGGTGGCAAGATCATGAAGGATGTGCAGAAGTGCAGGCAGATGGGCTTTGCTGGTGCGAAGCAGAACGAGGAGGGTTTGACTCCACACAGTGCGCAGTTGCAGGTTGCATGGCCTTGGGCTGTCTGGGAAATGCGGGTGGTTTCAAGAAGCAATTAAACAAATGTGCAGAGGATGGGCATTGGTGCAGCTGCTTATACAGTTTTTTGGACACTGCGTGCATTTACGGGAAGAGGAACACATCATACTTCGGTCCGTACTTAATGTGGTTTCTCTGTGCATCTGCTGTCGGTCACTCACTATAGGAGACAGGTAAGGGCTTGACAGACTTTTTGTTTAGCAAGGGGGAGACTCTGTTGTTAGCAGTTTTAGGGTTAATCTGCTTTGGGGAAATCAGGATTGTCTGGTGTTCTCTGCCAGGGCACTGCTGGCTGCAGCTCCATGGGGACACAGTAGCATCTGAACCATCCCTGCTTGGATGGCTCCAAGTTCAGCGAGACACTCGGACAATAAAGGTTAAGTATAAGAGTGTGTGGACAGAATATAATTCCATGACTGTCTTGAAGATACTACATTACTCACTTGTTCTCTGCACAGGATTAATTTACCCCCAGAGGACTTGTTTTGCGGGCTTAGCCTGCCTGCTGGCCAGCACTACACCCCACAGCCACGTCAGACTTTAGGTTTCAGGAAGACAGCACTATTTGTTTAAATATTTTTATAGGTTTGGGACAGTTGGGTTTACTTGTCCTTTCTTAGTACTACTCATAGCTGACACTGAGCTTTGTGTGGATGGTAAGTTTCCATCACCTCTAAAAGAGCACCTTTGTACTAACTGCTGTGATACATAAGCTCACCCAAGTGACTTACCTAGAGGTGTGGAAAGAGAACACTGCTTGTGAGCTATCCTACCTGGCCTGGAAGAGCAGATGCCTTCCTGCTCCACAGAAAAGGTTCAGTGGCAGAATGCTTGAGAGTGACCTCCTGTTATGACACTACTTGTGCATATAAAATAAAATCATCATGTGAAATAGTAGTAATAATTAAACTCATCTGCAGCAAATCCAGGGTGGAAAAGAGGTACCTTGAAATGTTATGTCTCTGCTAAAACATACTTGCTTGCACAACCTACTTTGCCAGCCTACAAATCAAAGCAAAATAACTGTTCACGTTGCAACAGCATGCACAGTCATCGAAGGCAGGGACTGTGTTATGCTGAGTGCTGAAGATGAGTTCTACAGGTTCCCTTGCATGGCCTGAGGAGGAGAGGAGGTGTTGTGACTTGTTCGGCATCCTCTGCTGTGTGGTATCAGGAGAAGTGTCCCAGCAGGAACTTGCAATGACCTGTAAGATTGTTCCACTGTGATGAACCTGCCACTCCTAGATTAGCCTAGCCATGGCAAACAAAAGCCAAGGGTACTGAGATGTGCCCGTTATCACTTACATTTGGAAAACCCTCAGGAGAGGCTTCTGAAGTTGAAAGCATGGCAGAGCCCCACAGGACCTTGGTTCTGCAGGGTGGTGGGACAGCCAGGGCATCTCCTGTGGTGTGGAGCCTCTCTCCTGCATGTGCAGATGATCTTGGTTAAGTTTCCTGGAAGCCAGGCCCTTATCCTGTGTAAGGAATTATAGTGTGAATAAAGTCAGGTTGGGGGCTGCATGAGGCATGATTGGAGGGAGCTATCTGAGGGTTTAGTACTAAGCTGATGCTGGATAACTCTTGTTTGGTGTATCTCTTGATTTGGAAAACATTGCTATCTAAGTGTGGTGTGCCTGCAGAGCCTCTGACAGCATGAAGGTTGACACAGCAGTGTCACCCTTTTACCAGGTGGCTTTTGCCATCTACTGCCTTGACATGGCTCTGTCTGTTCCCGAGGGCAGCAGGCAGACACCGAGCATGCTGGCCCACCGGGGTCTCCATCTGCAAAGGACACAGGGGAAAGGCAGGGGTGGGAGTGTCTTGCAGAGATCACAGCAGAAGAGGAATTGTGGAGAGGGACTTGAGGGTGTTGGGTGACGAGAAGCTCCCCATAACCCGTCAGTGTGTGCTTGAGCCCAGAACCCCTCTGTGTGCTGGGCTGCATCCCCAGAAAGTGAGCAGCAGGCGAAGGGAGGGGATTCTCCCCCTCTGCTGTGCTCTGGTGAGACCCCACTTGAAGTACTGGTGCAGTTCTGGTGTCCCCAACATAAGAAGGACCAGGTTGGACAGGGTCTTGAACAACCTGGTCTAGTGGAAGGTGTCCCTGCCTGTGGCAGGGAATTGAAACTGAATGATCTTAAGGTCCTTTCTAACCCAAACCATTCTGTGATTCTATGATTCTAACTTCTCTCAGAAGAGAGCACAGCGATGTCCTGCATCCCCTCCTGAGAGCCCTGCCCGTGTTCCAGACTGCTGTACCTCTGCATCTGAAACCATACTCACCAAGAAGATTCAGCATGCCTTTCTAGTGCTAGCTTCTCAAGCAAATCTAAAGTGAGATGGTCTGTCAAGGCAGGGGAAATTACTTCAGTAAAGGCTAGAATTACTTGTTCCTCTCCAACATTTTTGTTGTTTAAGAACTAGAGGTAGAACAATGTTTGCTATTAATTTTAGGGTGCTCTGTAAGAAATCAATTTATGTTCTTTAATAGAGTTGAAAGAAAATAGAAATAGCATCAGGGTGCTTTAATAATTTAGTATTTAATCCTGTGAAGGGTAGCATTTGTATTTTAGCTTATGTGATATTGTACTGACTCAGAGTTCCTGCAAAAGCAAGCTACTTCTTGAATTGTATAATGCTGTGAAATCTCCCTTTCTCTTGCTGCATTTCCTTGGTAGAGTGAAGCTGTAAAGTCTAAGCCACATTTGTCTATTTTTTTGAAGACCTGTGGGTTGAGATATGTGTTATAAAGCAACTTTTCATACAAGTCACTTGCTCTAAAAAAGCCATTGTATTTGAGGAAGAGTGCACAAATTGCCCAAGAATGGGTACTAAAATATTTCCCTAGGAAAAGTTAGCTTTTTCTTTCATTTTCTGTGTTCATTGTGTAATGCATCAGCTTAACACAGTGGGATTTTCCATTCACTATTACGGGTGTATCCACTGCTCAGAGCCTTCTCCATGGAGAAGGTTGTCAGTCTGGTGGAAGTATAAAGCAGGCAGCCTGCAAAACAGTTCCTCCTTTAGCTGAGAGTGGGTTTCACACGGAGAAGGAAGATGCTCATTCTGAGTGGGCATTTAAGAGTTTAAAAGGCTTATGTGGTGCTAATGTGTTTGCTGCTCACCCTTCCATGTCTGCGTAACAGCTTTTTGGGGACTGCCGGGCTCATCTGAAGAAATACTTGCTCATTCCCAGAATTGCAAAGTTCTTCCACAATAGTGGTTTGATTTCTTTTATTTTTCCATATTTTTTGCAGGTGTTTTTTGAACTCTCCAGTGCCTCACAGAGCCGTTGTGTTTCGGAACGTCCTGCCTAAATCCTCGGAAGAAAATCTGCTAACAGCCAAAAATGACTTGAGGTGGAGAGCTGCTGCTTTATCTACAGGTAGTGTGTTGGTAGCTCAGTAACTTCTCAATACCAGAGCTTAACACTGCTTACTTTCAGGAGGTTGCTGGAGGAGGGAGTTGTTACTACTGCCTCTCTAGGATGGGTAGTAATCTGCATGTGTTTATCTCCTGAAAACACCCATGTCCCTGTACCGCTCCCATGTGTTTTGGGTGCATCCCAGAGCAGCCATGTAGGAAAATGAGCATCTGCTCTCCTATGTTCTGTGGTTTCATGCTCTGCTCACAAGTTGTTTATGCCTCAGCCGATGTTCCCTATACCAGCCCTTGTGCTGCCCAGGTTTAAGCTGCCATTTGGGCACTCCTCCTGTGGAATTTCTCCCTTTTATAACATGATGGGAGCTGGAGATGTCCACTAGTATGAGGTAGCACAAAAGAGGACAGGCAGTTCTGTAAAACAGGGTTTGGCTTTGCTTTCTCCAGGGATGACATGCCTTGAGTAATATCTATCAAAGTGCATTTATGAACCCGAATATGCCTCAAACACTACTGTGGATTAATGGGCTCCCAGCAGCTGTTTAGGGAGGTTTCATGTTGGGAGTGCACTCACACCACTGCAGACTTGCAGGAGTTTCCTGGAAAGTCACCATGTGTGTCAGTACCAGGCTAGTGAAGCTCCTGGTGTTCATGAAATCACAGCTTTTGGGTTTTTTCCTCACAGTTATATGCCTCATTATATGCTTCAGTAGTGTTCATGACTATGGTCAAGTAGGAGCTTAGTTCTGGGTATGCTAGTGGTGGGATCTGGATATCGGTTGGCTGGGATGGGAGATGAAAGGAAGGCAAAGTGGAGACTTACCCTGCAGCTGATACGGTACTGGTAAGGTTAAACTCAACTGTCACTTGCGGAAGGGAATAGGAAAAAGGTCTGAGTGGCAGTAGCCTCAGACCACTGTTAGCATCTGAGGGTAGTAGGCAGCTCAAGTCTTTCTGCTCAGTGTTTGTGGTGGTGGACTTCGAAATGAGATCTTTAAACAGCCTGAAATTGTAAAATTACCCCTATGTGCTCTTCCTCTCCTTCCGTTGCCCACATACTGATGTTTATAACTTTCATATATATATATATATATTCAAGTCCAGATTGGATGGGGCTTGGAGCAACCTGGTCTTGTGGAAGGTGCCGCTGTTCATGGCAGAGGGGCTGGAACTGGATGGTCTTCAAAGTGCCTTCCAGTCCAAACATTCTGTGGTATGTGTGTGCCTGTGCACGAAACCCTGACTGAGATGTTTTCTTCTCTCCCAGGACCAGCTTCCTGCCCTCTGTTCAGTGTCCCATTTGGATGTACCATACACTATGGTTCACATCAATATGTTAAAAAAATTAATGTGTGTTCTTGTGGTGATACTGGTAGCGCTGACAATTTGCCTGTGGAGAGAGACGAGAAGAAGCTACTATGGTCCTTTCAAGACTGACATTGATGACTTACAGACTTCAGAAAAGTGGAACCCACTTAAATCACAGGGCCTTTTTCGTGAAGCAGCCAGTGAACTGAGGGAGATACCCAAAATCTGGTTTGGTAATCACAACAAAGTAAAAGGCAGCACCTTGGGAACATATGAGAAGTCCAAGAAAATATCAGACTCTATGAAGGTATGGGATAAGGACAGTTCATCCAGGAATCTCATACCCAGGCTGCAGAAGGTCAGAAAAAACTACCTGTCCATGAACAAGTACAACGTGACTTACAAGAGGAAGAGGAATGCTGCTAAACTCAGCCCAGAGAAGCTGCTCTGCCAGCTACGGGACAGGGTGAACATCACCATGATACAGGGATCGGACAGTCCTTTTGATACCTCTGAATGGCAGCAATACCTACCAGGGAAAAGCCTCAATGAAACAGTGGGCCACCTGGGTCACTGTGCTGTCGTGTCCTCAGCAGGGTCTCTGCGATCATCTCATCTGGGACAAGAGATAGGTTGGTATCTTTCTATTAACATAAAGTCAAATTACATATTTTATAACTAATGCTGAAGAGAAGCAACCTACTGTCATGCTCTTACCAGTAAGTTTGGTGTGGTTTGTTTAAAGTAAGTTGAAATATTATCCTTAAACTTGTTCTAAAGTTAGTGAATGTTACAGCCTAGGAGGAGATGGGAGTAATGATCAGATTCTCCCTTCCTGAGTGTATAGGCTGCATTATGATGGCCTGGGTCACGGTGCCTGGGAGCCTTAGACTTTGGGCAGGCTAAAATGGGCAAGCCCCAAAGGAGTGTGAGGGTTGAGTTCAGCTAAGAGGACACGACACATGTGCAGGTAGTTCTATTCCAGCTAGTCCTTTCAATGTTCATGACCAAGTTGGCATTGCTAGAGGGTAGCACTAATACTGGTTACCAGAGAGAGGTCTTGGTTCCTCAAGTGTTCATTTCTTGAGAGAGTTTGGGTGGGTTAAGTAATGCCAATGCACTCATTGCATAGTCAACAGTCAGAAAATTTTTTATTCGAAAAGACTTCTTCAGAGAAGAAGTAAAAGAAAACACTAAATTAGGGTAAAAAAACCCTGGACACAGCCCTGAGCAATCTGCTGCAGTTGACCCAGCGCTGAGCAGAGGGGCTGGGCACAGGCAGCCTTCAGAGGTCCATTTCAATTGCAGCAATGCTGTGATTCTTGCGGCTTTCATTCTGAACCATGAGGCAGTGTCTTGAGCTTGAGCAGCCCAGAAGACATGGCAAAACTTTTGCAGGGCTTTGTTTTATCTCTTCTTTAGACAAAGCTCAGTGATGCTTTGCAAAGTCTTGCTTGACCATATTTATCTGAGGTTAAAGCATTAATTAATAAATGCTGAAGTGTGGGTCTTGTACTGTATGCTTTGATACCAAAGCATTTTGTGTCTTTAAGAAAGCAGCATGCAGGGGAAACCAGCTTTTAACTCTGGGGTTTGTGCCTGGCAGAAAATTCTCCTGTGCCTGCATTTCCCTCAGCTTTCTTCACTAATTGTTGTTTGAGGCTCAGTTAAGATTCACACTTTGCTAAACTGCAGCTTCAAAGAAGTTTCTCTCTGGTGGAAATTGTTAGCAGACATCAGCGTGTTCCTAAGTTGTCTGTTGGATCAGGTCCCTTTGGCCTGCACTAAGCTACAAGTAACCTTCGTCCTCTGAAACAAGTAGATGGATGGCTTTTAATACATTATTTGTGGACAGCTTGGGTAAAGCCTTCAGAATCATAGTCCCAGGATCCTTACGGGAGGGTCAGGGTTTTGTTCTGGTACTTTCTCGGAAGATCTCCTCCAATCTCCTCTTTGCTTAGAATGAGGATGAACTGCCCGAAGGGTGTTAAAATGCCATGAAAGATGTGATGAAAAGGACTGTGGTGGTATGAACCAGGATAGCATTGCATCCTGGTAAAAATTGCATATGGGATGTGATTACTTCCACCTCTTGGGAGTGTTTGAGGTCAGGTGGGTCAAGGCTTGGGCCTTTTTCTTTGTGTACCTTTGGCTTGTTTAGGTGCTTCTTGAAGTTCTGTAGCTAAAGATTTCTATGGTGGTGACCTTCTGTTGAATGTGCTCCCCTGAAACAGCTGGCTTGTGTCGGTGTCTGTGTTAGACCCCATCATACTGATACAGCTGCTTGCTCCTCTGTAAAGAGACCCTCTCAAGGTGGTGTTTATGGACTGTGTTTATGGACTGTGGTAACGCAGCCCACGCAAGTGCTGGATTCAGAATCGGAGCAGTCAGGAGATGCAATGGGCTGTGCTCTGGCTGTGACACAGCTGGAAGGACTTCAGGCATGGAAAGCCATTTCATTGTTCCTACAGCCTGTCTCTAAGCCTGTCCCCGAAACTGAAGCACCAGTTTGTTCCAGATCACAAGGGATGGATGCTGGTAAGGTCACTGTTGTGATGTGCCCAAGGCAAATGCTGTTAACCCCTGCTGGTGTCAGTGGCTTGTGTTCCTCATGCCTTGGTGCAGACTTCAACCTTTCTGCTCAAGCAGTTATCTCTGCTAGTGATTCTGCACAGTTTTGGGCACTTGCAAACTTGAGCTGAATATTGAACACTTCAGGAGAATTCAGTGTCTTTATGTACCTTTAACCCTAGTTTTGATGTGACATATTTCCATGTAGGAAAGTGGTGGTTTCCTGGAGGAAGGTGCCAAAAAGGTACTAAATCTGGCAAGTTTACAGTGAAACACTTGTGCAGATGAGTGCAGCAGATTGCTGAATTGTTATTCCAGGGAATACTTGTTCTGTGTAATCACATCAAATGAGCAATTAGTCAGTGAAAGGGAGGCTGGCAGAGCAGAATGGGGAGAAGTTTGTGAACAGCAGCTCATATCTTACTGGGCTCTTGGTGTTATTGGAGTTTATGAATTACCAGTGAAAAATGTGATAGGAGAAATAGTAAGTGCACCACAACCACCTGGAGACAAAGTGCTTCAAAAAGCCAGAAACTCTGCCTGAGCAGTCATTAAACACCCTTTTAAAATGCACACTTAGGGCATAGTAACACTTGGTGTGTGGCAGAAGTTAAATGGGGAAATTATAACCCTGTACTCTATGGGTGCAAGGTAGGATGTGGAATTAAGGGTCTGTACTGGTAACTACAGAGCTGCTTCTCAGCATGGACATGTTTTTTTCAGAAACATCACCTTTGCAGGTTTTGTGTTGATTTGGAAGGCTTCTAAACAAAATCTACTTGCATATGAGAATAAAGGAGCTGAGAAACTAGTCTTTGCTGCCAATGATTACTGATCCTCCAGCATTGCACCTGAGCATAGCCATGTGTTCGAGACAAAGATCTTGGAAAGACCCAGTTACAAGGGCCTGTAGGGACAAGAAAAGGGGGAATGGCTTTAAACTGGCAGAGGGGTGATTTAGATTAGATATTATGTAAACGTTCTTCCCTGAGAGGGTGCTGAGGCGCTGACACAGGGTGTTCAGAGAAGCTGTGGCTGCCCCATCCCTGGCAGTGTTCAAGGCCATCTTGGACAAAGGGGCTTGGAGCAACCTGCTCTAGTGGAAGGTGTCCCTGCCCATGGCAGGGGGTTGGAACTGGATGAGCTTTAAGGTCCCTTCAAACTCAAACCATTCTGTGAATCTCTGATTCTGGACCAGGTGAACCCTTCTACCCTGGCTGGGAAGCCCACAATTCTCCAAGGACCCCGGGGGCAGCTGACATGAGCTGCAGTTGTGTGGCCCCAGTGCAAAGGCAGGAAAGTTGGTCCAGCTCCACTAACTCAATGCTTCTAACCACATGAAATGTTTTCTATCTAAATCTAGCCAGTAGGTATGGAGAAGCCAGGGTGACAGGCATGAACACCCTCTGTAGTGCAGCAGCAGCCTTGCTCTGTGGCATTACGACAGCCTGGCTGGCTGTGCCAAGGCAGAGGAGGGTGCTGGAGGAATGCTGGGCTATCTTGAGAGATGATGCCAGCAGAGGAAAATGCGGTGAATCCCGAGGCATGTAACAAGCTGTGCCTGTTAAATGCACAGCGGTGGTTTTATTTCTGTAATGTGGGAGGCTGAAGTCAGCTTTGCTTTCCACTGTGGTTACTATACATGTGTCTCAGGGTGGTCAACCTCCAGGCTACAAGAGAGGACGCTGGTTCACTGTTATTTCCCAGTTCCTTAGTTTGCAGCCAGCCACGTGGTAAATTAATTATACATTGGTCTATCTGCTGGTAAAGTGTTTGGAAGGATAAAGAGGGAGGGAGATGCTGTGTTCCTCTGTGCAGAGTGAATGTTAGAGCTGCTCTCTCAGCGTGCCAGTGAATTGTGGTTTAAAGAAGTGGGGTTTTAAAAGTGTGCTGATCATGAAGTTAGACTAACAACTTCTTCCACAGAATCTGACTTGGTACTTCTAGTTGTTACGTGGAAAGCCAGGGACTGGCCAGATTGTATTAGAAATACATGTGAATAACCTATTGCACATCTCTTCTATCACTCAAAACCCAGCTCACAGGTTTTCACTCTGGTTTGCTTCCAGACAGCCATGATGCCATCTTGCGATTCAACGGGGCTCCTATCAAGGGGTTTGAAGAAGATGTGGGGCAAAAGACAACCATTCGTCTTGTGAACTCCCAGGTAGGTCTGATGGATGCATGCCAATGTAGCAGAGCTGTGCACCTCCCCTGTGCTGCCTGGGAGCTGAGCAGCAGGCTGATAGAACGAAGTCCTCAGGGCTGCTGGGTTCATCTGCTGCTGGGAGGTCTTTAAAATGAGGTTGGGCAGAATAGGGCTTTCCATGTGTGCCTTTTGAATTATGTTCTTCCTTCTTGTTGCAAATGCTGTTGCTGCTCTTTTTGCTCATGTCTCGCTTTATCCCATTGCTGCTGTGCTGTGTTCTGCTGCTTGCTGCATCTAATTCCCGTGTGTTAAATCACCAGAATGATGTGTGTTCCTTTCAGAACCAAACTGGTTTTAGCAAACATATCTGGCTGCTGGTACCCTTCTTCCTCTGTCCCGTTCGACTTCTCACTTTTTTATCTTTCACTTCTGTGTGTGTTTTTATGATGTCAGATGGGTGTTACCACTTAAAGAAAACTTTCTCTGGAGGATGTGCTCACGGCCAAACTTATTGCTTTATGAAGTCATTTATCAGCAGAAACACGTCCTTGACTTGTGTGATACCAGGGTTATCTGCACAGGAATAGGGTAACCATGTGATTGTACAGCTCTAATACAGCAGCAATAACTCTCCATGTGGATGCTCATATTTTGGACCAAGTACACTTACAGCCATGTCGTATAGTGTTTTGGTTCTCCATGTAGCTCAGCCTGCAGGTGATGTTTTTATTCTGCCACCATCCCCTCTGAATGGAGATACCAGCTTAGAAAAGCTCAATTACGAAGAGAGCAAAACTGTTGCAGTTTTTACAGGCTAAAGTTAACTTAAAAATGCAGTGTTGATCGAGCTGCTGAATAGGGCAAAAGAGAACTCTCCGTGTGACTGGTGCAGGACTCTTGCGGAGTTTCAAAGCTGAACAGCTCTGAGTGCAGTCCCCGTTATCTTCAGGGATCACTGCTTTGGGAGCCTGGTTTTCTTCTGTGTTTTTGTTTGCACAGCTCAGTGCTGTTCTAGTCACAGTGACATGATTTTAACCTTCTTCTTAGTGGGGCTGCCTGATTGCATTTTGTTTTCAGCTTGCTGCAGGAGCTGTGCCTTGCCTTGCTGGTTGCTCTTGCAGGCATCAGGTCCTAGCTGGAAAAGCTGTAATTTGTTCTTTGTTCTGGCTGCTCTTATAAGTAGTCACTGTGAACAGGGATGGGATTATGGCTTGTCTCCTCTCATTGATCAATTCTCAGTTCATTTCCAAAGTGAAGGAAATGGGATCTCCTGAAGCTAATATGTCAAAACTGGTCGTATTGAGGAGTAGCCCTTGGCCAGTGACTCTAAGTTGCTCAGTAATTATTTTAAGATATTTTTCTGTAATTTTCTGACCAGTCTCTAGCACTTACCTGGGGGTTGCTGGTTTTAAGAGTGGAGCTGGGGTATCTTGTACATCTGTGTGTACAGTGAAAGATCAATAGATCAATACTGGCAGGACAGGGAGGGAATTTGGGATCCTCAGATCTGAGGATAGGCTCGTAGGTCCCCAACCCTGGTATTTATTTCTGAATAAAGAAATTCTTTTACATTGTCTTGCTTATTTTCTTAGGCCTTCGCTGGTTCATTGGTAATGCTTCCTTTAACGGCATGTTCTCCTGCAGTCTTACACAAGGCATTGATTTGCCCTGGGAAAGCAGTCACATCTTGTGAAAAATAAGGGCTGAAGAGCGTGCGGGGGGAGTGCTGCTGTTGTTCTGTAGCCCACAACTCCTTTCTGCAGAGCTGACCAAGAACGAGTACCTTGTTCCTCCCAGCACTTGTTTACAGTTCTCCTTGGCTGGCTTCTCACTGTCATGGAGAGCACTCTCTGCTTTGGCTGTGTTTGCTGTTATTGGCACTAATGAGTCTGCAGGGAGGAAGAGAAAGGAGATAGCACATTGGTGGAATGGAGTAAGATTGTGATGGGAAAGGGAAGAATGTTTAGATTACAGGGCATTTATTGCAGTAGCCAAAGGAACTCATTGTGATACAGTCAATAAATGCACCAGAAGGGTAGGAGCTGTATTAGCAAGATATTTGCTAAACAGTGAATTGGCCAAACAACAAATTAACTAGGAAATCAGTGGATCAGATAATTAAGATCAAAAAGCTGGGCAAGACGAATAAATCATGTAGCAATTTAAATGAATGTAACTACTTAGGAAGAATCAGTTATTATTAAAGAGAACAAATAGGCACTAAAGGTATCTAGGGAGCCAGATTCCTCCAGCAAACGAGTTAAGTGACTGATAGGTAACTTGCAGTGTCAAACGCCAGCTCTGTGGTGTGGGAAGGGAAACAGCAAATGCTTGGGGCTGTGGAGCCACTTGACATCTGGTTTCTTACCCCTTTACTTTTGTGCCTGTCACAGCTCTCTGGGGTTTGTGTAACTCTGCCAGCTCACATGGCTTTGCTTGGCTGATCTTTGCTTTCTCTTATGCTCAGTTTCTCTTGAATCCTCCCTTCATGTATTTCATGCCAGGAAGGTTCCTGAAAAATTTCTAGGCTTTAAAAGAAACAATTAAATGAAAATAAAGCTCCACCACACTCATTCCTGGGTAAGAGGTGGCTGGTGCCAGCTGCTAAGCCCTCTCCTTGCCTCTGCCTCTGGAGTCCACAGAACAGAGGCAGAATTTCACACCTGCAGTGTTGCACATGCCAGGTAGATATTCTGGATACCATAAGGAAATGCAAACAGGCTAAACATGTGGTCAAGGCCAAAGCCTAATCCTGCAGAGTTACACCAGATGTGAGGAAACCCTTTTCACTTTTGGAATAATTTCATGGAATCATAGAATCCCAGACTGGTTTGGGTTAGAAGAGACCTTAAAGCTCATCCAGTTCCAACTCCCTGTCGCGGGCAGGGACACCTTCCACTAGAGCAGGTTGCTGCAAGCCCCATCCAGCCTGACATTGAAGACTGCCAGGGATGGGGCAACCACCTCATGTGGAGACTTCTTTTGGTTCAAATAAATGTTCCTGGTAAAGCCAACAGTGTTTGCATTAGGCTCTTCCAGGACTGTCCTGGTGACTGGTGGCAGCAACTGCTTCTACTGGAAGCAGTTCCAGCAGACTGGTGGAAGCAACTATTCCCACCTGCTTCTGGTAGCTGTAGAGATGGTACCCATCATACAAGCTGAGTTACACTGTGGGTCCTGTCCTTCATTTATTATTGCAGATGGCTAGAGAAAGCCTTGTAAAGAGTAATGGCAGTTTTTCTTAGTGACTCTCCACTAAATCCTGTGCTGCTAGTAGTACTGGAGTTGGAGCTGGAAGGGCATCACTGGGCATCACTGCCTGCATGTGGTGGGGCATGCTCAGCAACCAGCAGTGGGATGGCTGTGGCTGTATTCAGGTATGTTCTACTGCTTGGCTGCCTGCTGATTCTGACAGCATACTGTATATCACTGTATTTGTTGTTATTCAAGCTTGTAACTGTCGAGGAGCAGCAGTTCCAGCGAGAAGCACTATATAACACTGGAATACTAATTGTCTGGGATCCAGCACCATATCATGCAGAAATTCATGAGGTAAGGCTGAGCTTTCTGTAAATAAAATCAGATTGATATACTTTGAAGTGCACCTGTTAACCCACTTCCTCATAACATGGACAATCACCCATTTTAAGGCCTTTCTTTCTTACCTTTACTTGATATGCGTATGTTTGTATGTAATTCTGAGAGTATCCCATCATGGGTGCTCCTAAGGAAACACTTGCCTGTCCCTCATCCCGGTGAGGGGCCTCAGGCCAAGTGTAATTGGTCACCACCTTTACTTTCCCATGGGCTGCAGCAGTTGTCATCTCATTAGAGGATGATCTCCTCTTCCTGACAGTTGGTATGAGATTTGTTGATGGCTGATGCTCGGATATTTCAAGCACCAGTCAGACATAAGATATATTTCATGCATTATGAATGGATTGGGAAACCCTCTGAAGATCTTGTCAAATGCCTCCTGTCTGTGTCAGCTAGACTTTCACTTGTGTTGCAATCCCTATATCATTCAATTTTCATTTTGAGTACAAAAGGGTGTTATTTGATAAGTGATGAGATTTGGAGGCTCAGGGTGAAAGCAGGTAGGAATGAATATCCCATTCTTTTATTTTAAGCTCTGTCTGTAACTGAGAGGTCTTTGCGTTCCTTTCTCTGGACTCTATTTCCTATTTTCTCACTGATGCTTATTCTTGTGTCTAGTCCCACACCTCCAGGAGACATGAGGGTGTATGTGCAGCATGCTTGAGAGTCAGTAAAACCAGGATGGGATATTTTTAGCATAGGGAAAACGATCTCAAGATGGCTTTATGAAAATATAAACCATCCCTAAGTGTTTTTACTGAAAGGGGAAGTTTTAGAATGCAAATCAGCTCAGTCTGGTTTAGGAGGTGGTGCTGGGGACACTTGCTGGCAAAATTGTCTGTTTTGTAGTCAGTGTGGGAAGGGGTTGGGGCCTGTAACATTTAGGACAGAGTTCTCAACACCATCTGCTACTAGGGGATGCAGAATGGAAGTATGCAAGATGCTGATCTCATGTAGTGGTCCTCCATTGAGATTTGGCACCTTTCCCTGCTCTGCTCACTGAGTTAAGTCACTGTGGTGACTTGAGGAGCAGATAAGGTGGTGTGGGACAGTGAGTGAGTGTGTGTGCCTATAGCAGGAAACTTGCCCCCTGGCAGCAGCAGGTTCTCTCATCCTTGTTTCCCATTAGCTGTGGAAAAGAGTGATCTAGAAAGAGAGTCTGACTTCCTGTTTCTGTTTTACAGTGGTACAAGAAACCAGACTACAACTTTTTTGACAGCTATAAATTGTATCGCAGCACACATCCAGAGCAGCCCTTTTATATCCTGAATCCAAAAATGCAGTGGCAACTCTGGGATATTCTGCAGGAGAATTCCCCGGAGCAAATCCAGCCTAATCCACCATCGTCAGGAATGCTTGGTAAGACAATTTCCCTCTAAACTTCTGCTTCAGTTTGCAGGCAGGAAGTCTCCAGGATGCCTTTATTTAAAGACAACTACAAATTTATGGTGCTTATCAGAGTTGCTTTTACAGTCTTTGCCTCATGCCAAAACTAAAGCTTCCTGTCTTTAAAGCAGCAGCTCAAGTTGTGTCAAAGTAAGCAGTTTTCAGCACCCCTCTGAAACAGCAGTTACAAACACGGCCTGGTTCCACATGGAAACAGGAGAGCAGATTGCAACATCGAGGTGGTCTCTAGGATTTCTGTCTTCTAGTGCCAGAGCAATTCCCTCAATTCCCACAGGGTGCAAGAGGAAGAATACAGCTTCTGCTTTTGTCAGACAACTAAATCTGGTTACTGCAGATGAAATCTGAGTGCTTGTCTGTTTATGCTTTCCATATATAAATATGGAAATATATATATATGGAAAAATATATATAGCTAAAGACTTGCTGGGGTGCTGGGGCTGGCCAGTCTGAATAGTTGTGCTGAAAAGTTTAGTGATATTCCTGCTTATTCAACATGCCAACATTTTGCTTGTCAGCATCCTAAATGCAGCCTCTCAGCAAAGGGGCTCATTTTACATTCTGCTGTTGCAAAGCTTTTCCTTCTTGCTGGAGAGCAAATGTTGTGACCAGCTGAAAAAAAAGGAGTGAACTTCTCAGGAAGCTCACATGCAATTTGAAATCACATAATCATAGAACCATAGAACAGTTTGGGTTGGAAGGGGTCTTAAAGCTCATCCAGTTCCAACCCCTGCCACAGGCAGGGGCACCTTCCCCTTGAGGGACCCCTTCCACTTGAGCAGGTTGCTCCGAGCCCCTGTGTCCAACCTGGCCTTGAACACTGCCAAGGATGGGGCAGCCACAGCTTCTCTGGGCACCCTGTGCCAGTGCCTCAGCACCCTCACAGGGAAGAACTTCTGCCTAATATCTAAACTCAGTCTCCTCTCTGTCAGTTAAAGCCATTCCCCCTTGTCCTGTCACTACAGGCCCTTGTCAAAAGCCCCTCTCCAGACTTTTGTCAGCCCCTTTAGGAATCAGAAGACTTTTAAAAGGTCTCCCCAAAGTCTTTTCTAGGCTGAACCAGCCTAGCTCTCTCAGCCTGTCTAGATAGATGTATGGTCTTGTTTGCCACATGGATGTCCAGCTGCTGTGCTTCAGCCCCTCTGCTCCCATCACTGCTGGAGCAAAGGCACATTTCTACCTCCGTGTAAACAGAATCACTTCTAATTTTTGCCAGTCAGCTGTCAGGTTTTCTCCCACAACCTTGCTGTTGCTCAGCACCTACTGCATCATTCCTGAATATTTGCAGACCAGCTGCACAGTAGCATAGTCAATGACTTCAGCTGCAAAATTGTTGTTAACTGGAGTTAGGCACCTGAAGGCAGGCACCAGGCCTTGCCAGACAGCAAATCCCTCTGTGGATTAAGTTTGGGCCAAGCTACCTCTTTAGCAAAACAACAGACAAGTTCCAGTTTTCAGCTCTGGGTTTCTTGGAAGGTCTAAGTGTGAATGGAAACTGTTATTTGAAAAGATGGATGAAAACATGTTTAAAATGCACCTTATTTAAACAAGTGGTTTCATGGAGGGATTCTTCCAGTGTCATGTAAACTGTGTTCCTCTGTTCACGCATGGTCCCTGGTATCTCAGATAACTGCATGAATTTTCTCTGTTATTACACATTGGTTCCATTTCCTTAGTATTTTCTTGCTATTTCTTGCAGTTGGAAGCACAATAAGCCAATAACTATAGCTTACTTCTGATCTGGCTAGAAAGTTGACAGAGCTGTGCCCAAACCTCATGTGAATGTCCTTAAGTGGTCCATGCGCCTGTCAGAAGAGAGGGGAGGGCAGCACTGCTCTGCTGCTGCTGGGGAGCTGGGGAGCCTGAAGCACAGAGGCTGCTTGCTCTCCACAACCCATCTCCAAGCACAGCCCTTTTCATATCCCCTGCATTCACAAGAGGCAGGTGGGGAAAAGGTGAAGGTCTCACTGCTGCTTATCCAAGCAGGTTTGAGATGGGCCGTTTGGATCAGCTAATTGGAGCACATAGTTGGCAGATACTCAAGTTTCCAGGAAGGTCATGGAGAACGGTAGCACTGTTTAAAACTGGCCTTTTGGCATGGCTGTGGCTGTTAACAGTCTGCTGCAATCAAGTCAATCATCTGCTTTGCAAGAGAGGGCTTCACAAAACAGCCCTGTGTGGCCAGGCTTGTTTTCTCCCCCTCCCCTCTGAACTGTCAGAAAGGAAAGCCTTCCCCTTGGAGCCAGATGGTCCTTGCTGACCTCCTGTCTCACTGGAACATGTAATCAGTTCCCTGATTTGACGTGGATTTGTCTGCTTTCTTTCCTCCCTAGGCATTGTGATCATGATGACACTGTGTGACAAAGTGGATGTGTACGAGTTTCTCCCTTCCAAACGGCAGACTGACATTTGCCACTATTACCAGAAGTTTCACGACCGTGCCTGTACCATGGGAGCTTACCACCCCCTCCTGTTTGAGAAAAACTTGGTGAAGCATATAAACCAGGGCACAGACGAGGACATCTATATCCATGGGAAAGCTACTTTGCCCGGCTTCCGGAATGTGCGTTGCTAGTGGATCAGTTTTTAGTGTTTAGGATTCTTTCTCTTGACTGTCAAAGCACTTTTTAAATCAGGGTTGTCAGAATCATTAGGTCTAAGCACTGGTGTGTTTTAACAGCTCTTCCATGTTGCAACACTTGCTCTTTGGACTGCGTTGCCTAACTGCTCCCAGCTGTAAAGCAGCATTAATACATTGTGGTACATCCACGTGGTGTCTGCATGAGCCACTGCAATAAATTTACTCCCAGTGGAGCCAGGCTCATGCAGCAGGTGGATATCTGCGTCTTCATGTCAACCCATGGTGTATGGGAGGCACAGGAGACACTTTCCAAGCAGAGATTGCACAAGTCAGGACCAAATGTTGGCTATAGTTTGGTTTACTTCAAAGGGTTTATGATAGCCAAAAACCTGGTCTATTGAGAAACAAGAAAAATAATGTAAACCTTGTTCCCGTAGTCCTAAGAGCTTTTTGAAGCAGAGCTGATAGATGGAAACACTGTCAAAGCTGTGTACTGAGAGGCTAAACTCCCAGTCCAAAATATTTGATTTTATGGTTTGTAAAATAGCTGTGGCAACTTCCTTTCAAACTGTAAGACTTCTGAAAGCAGTAGGAAAATATTTGGCAAAGGAAGAGGGAGGCAATTCACAATTTGGTGATTCTTGCAAGACTTTTAAATCTTTTTACTTTTTTTTTTTTAAAAAAAATTGCTTAAAATAAATTTCATTTAACATTAACTTCTCCAGTGCAGCGTTGTCCTTGGTACAGAAGAAGCCTTATTTCAGAAACCTTCTGGGCAGGATGCTCTGAGGTACCAATGGGAGAACTCACTGGAAGTCAGTTCCTCTTTCCAGCTCTTTGCTGGTCTGCCTTTGCAACTGTTGGCAAATTACTTGCTGGCTTGTCTCTGGTACCAGAAATACCACATAGCTGCTGCTAGATGAGATCCAGTGCGCTGCAAGCTAACCAAGGTGATCTCTAGGCTGCTGTGTTCTTTTCCGGAATAGGTGGGGAGCAGATGCATCGCTTCCATGCTTCATGAGCAGAGGGGAAGGAGAGCGTGCTCTGCTTCTCATGCTGAAACACATAGAATTGAGGAGGGTGCCTTTTTTCTGGTGCAAGGGGTTCTCCCATGGCAGCATGATGGAAGAAGTAGTAGCTCTGCAGTCTCTGTATGTTGGTGAGAATACCTTCCCTGTCCTCTTCCGTACTGATATGTTTCCTGATGTCTGTAAAGAAGGCTTTTCTTACGTTTTGAATAAATCCTGTCAAGTCGCTGGCCCATTCTTTCCTTGGTGAAACCAGTGTAAGTGGTGCTGCTCCATGGCCCCAGGGACTCTCACCAGCCTTGCACCAGTGCGGGCGGAGCTGGGAAGGAGCTGCTCACCTGCCTTTTTCAGTAAGCCCATGACTCTTGCCCTGTCTTGGTGAGAGGGCCACTGCAGAGCTGCTCTTCCAGCTCTCAGGCTGGCTTTCTGCATACCCATCTATTGGGATGGATTGGATCTGTCAGTGTTTACGAATTCAGGTCATTACACTACGGCACAGCAGCACTAGGAGAAGAATGGGGTGAAGCCCAGGAGCAGTTGTGTCTTATTAAACATTCATTTTACTGTTGGGGAAGGAGAGACCTTACAGAGGATGCAATGGATGGATGGTTCATTGCTGCAGAGGAGCAAGCACAGCACTGGGAAGCAAGCACCATCTGCCTGCTGTTCACCTGGGGATTCCCCAAACCACCTCTGCATTGCTGCTGCAAAACATTCAACAGGCTCCCCAGGGTCTTTCAGAGCCATCAGATACTTAGGGGCAATAGTGTTGCACTGGGCATGAAGTTTCAAACATTATACTAACAGTTTCAGCTGCATCCAACATGTGATTCATTTACAAGCTAAACAGAGTTTTAGAGGAATTATGACAGAGCTGAAAATAGGCCAGTGTTAACCCTCCTTATATATTTGTTTTCTCTTCTTGGCTGCATAGATCCAAATCTAATATAAATTCCAAGTGACGACAAGTCTGGTATTTAGAAGAGACAAGTTTGAGGACAGTAATAGCTAGAGTATAACAAAAGCCTTATCCCTCCTGCAGTCTCTTAACTGTTTCCAGGGCATGAACAGCTTTCTATCCATGTGGAAAATGGAAGAGAGTCATAGAATACCAGGTGAGGAGGGACCTCAAGGATCATTTGGTTCAACCTTTCTTGGCAAAAGCACAGTCTAGACTAGATGGCCCAGCACCCTATCCAGCTGAATCATAAAGGTGTCCAACGTTGGGGAATCCACGACTTCCAATTATTATTCCAATGACTGGTTGTTCTCATTGTGAAAATTTTCCTCTTGTGTCCAACTGGAATCTCTCCAGGAGTAACTTGTACCCATTATCCCTTGTCTTTTCCATGTGACTCCTTGTAAAAAGGGAGTCTCCATCATCTTTGTAGCCGTCCTTTAAATACTGGAACATGGTGATAAGGCCTCCCCTGAGCCTTCCTTTCTCTAGGCTGAACAAAACCAGCTCTCTCAGCCTTTCTTCACAAGGTTTCCCAATCTCTGATGATCTTTATGGTCCTTCTCTGGATCTTCTCCAGCCTGTCCACATCATTTTTGTGTAGTGGGAACCAAAACTGGGTAACAGTATTGCAAGGTGTGAATAGAGTGGGACAATGACTTCTTTAACTCTTCGGGTGATGCCCTTGTTGGTGCAACCCAGCATCCTGTTGCCTTTCTTTGCTGCAGTAGCACACTGTTCACTCATACTGAGCTTGTGTCCACCAGGACCCCCAGGTTCCTTCCCACTGAGCTGCTCCCTGGCTGGGTAGATCCCTGCCTGTGCTGCACCCTTGAGTTGTGTTTACCAAGAAGGCAACACTGCCCTTTCCAGTTAGGCACTGAAGGACTAACTACTGAGAAGGAAGTTCCATAATGATATGGGACGGGTGTGAGGGAAGGACAACAAGTCTGGGGAGGAGAATGGAGGGATTAGTTTAGTTTTTGTTGTAGGAAAGGTATCTCCTCTTGATTGTGTGTTATTTCTGCTTCTGAACATTGCTTAGAAATACTCTTCCTTCACGGTAGCTTCATAATTCTTCCCTGCAGTATAAACTAATCTATAGAACCCGCAGAAGCTACAGTCTTTGAAGTACTGAAAGGGAAGAGGAAAGGAAAAGGGAATGACAAGGAAATACTGGAAGGTGATGGGAACTCCAGCTTAATTTCAGAGACATCATCCCTGAATTGTGCTGACTTCAAGTTTAAACTTTGCATTGTTCAGTATTCCTCCTGTTCCTGCAGCTGTGCTGATTAATTGCAAAAGGTGTATTTTAGTATGACAGTGAATTGTCAAGAGATCTCATTTCTAAGCGTGGGCTCTAGGGAGCACATACCGGTCCTTGCTTGCCATTTTGAAAACCTAGCTGCTCCAGATTTTAAAAATAGCTTTAAAGTCCTAGAATTCCAAACCCAGAGACAGTGTCTAGAGAAAATATCAATCTTTGTTAAAACCTGTGATAATAAAATATTATACTTTGTTTAGACAAGGCAGTACAAACTGATTCGGCATGGTAAAGTATTAGGAAGTGAAAGGGTTTTTTTCCTCCACACTATAAATATACCCATCTTACAAAAGAGTCTAGTCTTGACTGTATTAACATGCAATATGGAGCAAAGATTGCTTTTGATCTGACACTCCTTCCTCTTTAGGTGTACTAGAGAGCCAGGTGCATGGGTGCAGAGAAGTTATCTGGTGAGACGAGAGCCCAGAGGAGGTTAAGTAAGTGCAGGAGTCAGGGGCTCATGGTTGGATGATGAAGTATTTGGACAATATAGAAGCAATGACGGTACGTTACTGGCAGAGGAACATTGGACTTCATTGTCTTTGAAAGAGAGCTTTCATTGTCTGGGCTGACAAAACTGCCTGTGGTTTTATGATAGAGGAAAGTCCATTGTATACACCTGAGTCAACGCACCCTTCCTCACCTCCCCAAGAAGAATGGAGTGGTTCGGTGGGAACTAGATTTGACAAGACACTAGTATATCAACAGTGGTGGCTAAAACACATGCTGGCACTCCCTGCAGAGGAACACTAGCTACCCCAGCCACATACTCTTTTTGTTCTCTGTGTATGCACTCAACTAAAGGTTGGGTACAGGCAAGACAGCTTATTCTTCTCTGTTGTGTACAAGTACATAACACGCTCTTGCCCAGCACTGCAGATCTTTGTTTTCACTTATGAGTTGTACCAGCCTGACAGGAAAGCATGTTCACCTGCTTCAGGTGATGATACAGGGCACACCGCAGAAGCACCAGGCTTCAACTTGGAGCAGATAGTTTGTGTGCATGATCATAGATATCTCAGATCCTAGCAAATGCTCCAGAAACAATATGCCTCAAGGATGGAAATGCCCTCATGTGTTTATAGGGGAAGGGGAAGTGGGGAAAAAGCTTGTGAAGGTGTACATATACCACCTGGTGTCCTGAGAAGGGAGCTACCTGCAGTATATTGAGCATGTCATCAGCTGGATCTAATGAGCTTAAATGATGGGAGCAAGCTGGGCTCTTGTTTGCTTTGTGCTTCACTCCAGGTCAGAAGGAGCTACAGATCACGCAGATGAAGGAAAAACAGGGTAAGTGGCCCTCTTTGTTCTCTAAGCAAATAGGTTCTCTCTCTGACCTGAACTCAAAGAGCTGCGTAGCAGCCTTGTCTTGTGAAAAGCATGGAAAATGGGTTAAGTGCACAAGATTGACTGGTCATCCTGTAACACAGTAAGGGAGATCTGGTGTCTCCTGGAGTTGGTAATGCACAGCTCATGTCATGCACAGCTTGTCTACGCTGCTACAGGGTTGCAAATGCAGCACCCTCACACACTGAAAAAGGAAGGAGCCCTCCTAGGGACCACCTTTCACACCATCTTTCATTCAAGTCCTGTGAAATGCCTTCCCTCTGTAGATAGGTGGTCCCTGTTGATACTTACCCTCCAGGATGTCATCTCTGACCTTGCAGCTTCATGTGTGATAAAAGCAGGATTTCATATCAATTGCACCTTCTGACAGTGGGTAAGGCTTGAAGCTTAGCACTCTGCCATTAGCTTGTGTTCAGTGTACAATGAGCAAAACTTATTTGGGAGGAAATTTAAGCAACGTGAATTTGGAAAAGCAAACAAAACAACTAACTCTGTTCAAGGTGTGCTTTGGGAAATAACATTTGTGTTTGCAAAGGCAGAATGGAAGGTGAGCAGGGAAAAACTGCCCTCAGCAATGGTTCAGAGAAGAGTGTCTCCTGAGCAATTTGTTCCAAGTAACACTGAAAGCCAGAGAAGGGGAGGAGCAGAGGGAATGGACTGGGAATGGTTTGGAGTGAGTAACTTCTAGCAGCAAGCAGACCTCTTTAAACAGAAACAGATATTTCCCCAAGCCCAGTGAACTTGGCTTGCTGTCCCCGTGCCATCTCTGAGTGTGTTGCTGGTTTTGAAGGTCAGTGTGGGTTGAAAGCTGTGCTTCTGGGAACAGAACAAGCTCAGAACGTCTTTATTTCTATTCATGCCAGTATCTTGCAGTGTTTCTCCTGTCTGGCCCTGGCATCTTTTACAGAAACAGCAGCAAGGCTCTTCCACGAGCCAACACCATTTCAAACCTGTGTCAAACCCCTTCTCAGCAGATGCTGGTGGCTGTCCTGCATGTCAGAAGTAGTTAACATTTTTAGCATGGGGGGTGTACTTTACAGTTTCAAGGAATTCAGAAACCTCATGGGGGTTTGTGAAGCCACTGGCGTGGAAAGTGGTTTGCTGTAATCAGTGAATGGGAGCTTTCAAAATCTCTATCTTGGTTGGTCGCTCTGTAAATACAGTAGCAGTTATCTCTGTGTCCTGAGAAGATGGATCTGGGAGGATTCATGGGGGCACAGGGAAGAGAAGATGACATTTCTCATTGGCATGAATAGGCTTGATGAAGGAGGATGGATGGCATGTTGATAGTGCTGTACCAGCAGTCCTTCTCTGCCTGTGCGCTCCAGCTGACCCCTTTGGCTGTGCCTGCCATGTGGCACTGGGCTGAATGGAGGGATGAGCTTCTGCCTCCTTCTGCAGAGGGGACACAAAAGTGGTTGGTAGTAGTATTAATCCTTCCACATGTCCCTTTGGTGCAGGAGAACCTCAGAAGGAGGGTCCCTGTAGCACAGTGATTAAATCGTCACAGAACCATAGAATGGTTTGGGTTTGAAGGAACCTTAAATCTCATCCAGTTCCAACCCCCTGTCACAGGCAGGGACACCTTCCACTAGAGCAGGTTGCTCCAAGCCCCTGTGTCCAACCTGGCCTTGAACACTGCCAGGGAGGGGGCAGCCACAGCTTCTCGGGGCACCCTGTGCCAGCACCTCAGCACCCTCACAGGCGAGAACTTCTTCCTAATGTCTCATCTCAATCTCCCCTCTGTCAGTTAAAGCCATTCCCCCTTTGTCCTGTCCCTCCAGGCCCTTGTCAAAAACCCCTCTCCAGATCTCTTGTAGCCCCTTGAGGTGCTGGAAGCTGCTCTAAGGTGTCCCTGGAGCCTTCTCTTCTCCAGGCTAGGCAAACCCAGCTTTCTCTGTCTCCATAGGAGAAAATGGCATTTGGTCTGTCAGGAGATGAAGAAATCTGGTAAGTCACTAAGTCAGTACCTGAAGAGAATTGGCACATGAACCTGCTGTGAGCTGGGGTTATCAATGAAAAGACATAAGCTAAAATCACTTTGGGGGATGCTGCCATATTGTGGTTGCACATCACCCAAAGACAGAACTGAAGTCTGATCTGGGGAGCTGTTCATTAAAAGCCAATTGTTTAGGAAGCTGTAGTGTTGCTTGCCTGGATCTCACAGCTCTTTTGTAAATAAACCTCTGCCTTGGCAGATGGGTCAGACCCGAACTCCTAATTGGCAGGTTTGGGCCTCTTTATTGGGTTGAGAAGCACAACCTTGCAGAGCACATTGGTTTCTGTAACCACTTCACTCTTCTGGTCTGTCCCAGAAGGTCTAGATGTATTTCCTCTATTCCCTGTGCCTTAATTACTTCATTCTTATCTGGAAGTGAATTTGGAGAAGTACAACTAAAATAAACATCCCCTGTCTTTTCCTGGAAACGCAGATCCCTGTTTGTCAGAAGTGTCTATGACCTCCTAGGTTAATGAGCAACTTTCTGATGCAGCACAGGGAAAAACCTTTCCTCTACCTTGGTATCAGATGGAGAGTTCAGTAGATGGAGGCATTTCCCACTGAAAGGGGCTTGGAAATTCATCATACAGTGACGAACAGCCTTGATACAGATGTGTGCATCAGGCAGCTGTGTCCTGCATAGTACCATGGTGCGGGGGCTTGGCCAGTGGTGGATTGAGGGGCCAGTGCCTGTCTTGTAAATCTTATTCTCATTGATTTACTAGCATGTATTTTCTTTCTTTTTTAATGGAAAGTCCTTTAAAAAAACAACCAACCGAACTAAACTCTTCTATTTAGGCAAATCATAATAAAAAAAAATCAATATATAGAAATAAGATTGAATTGAGCTCTTGCTGTTGCTCTGATTAATCAGTCTTCCTTTGTTCTGTAAACATATTTTTATTCTATGATCTTGTGTGCTTTTTTACAAAGTGAATTTATTTCATGATGAATTCCTGTGATATTTTACATGATTCTGATAACAAAGTATCCTTGGATGTTAGTCCTCATAATTGCATACTTTCAAATATTATATTTTCCCTAGACCTATCTTGCAACACTCTTTTAAGCTGTATCTTACATATGTTCAGTAGAATAACCTTCTAATTGTAAAAGATGTGTGGTTTGTACTGCATTTGTATAGATCCAGCTATCACATGTAATGATGAGAAGGCTAATGGGGGCATGATCGCCTTCCTTTTCCATGTTTTTCAGTAAAAGGAGGCATGACTTTCCTTTAGTACATGAGAGATGATAGACTTTGGTTTGATAAAACAGACTTTTCCACCAAAAATTAGCTGCACTGAAAAAGGGGTAGAAAACCATGTGGATAACAAGAATATATTAAGACCTGAATGATTTTATTCTAAACTGTGGAGATTAACAGCACAGACCCAGAGCATCTTCATGCAGTGAATCACCTTATTGCCTACAGCTCTAACTTTTATACCATTCTAACAGCAGTTATTTTTAGCCTATTGCTCTAGCTTTCATACCATTCTATTTGTAGCCCATCATGTTTAGTTCCTGACTTATAGTCTGTTGTTTAACACTGCTCGCCATCTCACAACCAGTCCCAGAATAACCAGTCTCTTATCTTTATGCTCTCTCCTCCTCAGCCAGGTGTCTTGGTATCTTATGCTCTCTCCTCCTCAGCCAGCTGGGTTGGTCTGCTTGATTGCACTATGTATTTTGTTTCTTCTTTAACTCTTTCCTCTCCAGCCAAGCAGTTACTTCTCTTTGGCAATAATCAAATAGTTCCCATTGTCTCCCACACTAAACCTTTTTATTCCCTTTTGCTTCAGGAAGAACAGCAATGCCCAGTAAACAGGGATTAAGAACAAACTTCCTACTGCTTCAGCAGTGTCAATCAGATGAGGCTACATTTGCCAACATATTTCAGTTATTCCTGGGGCTGTTAAAGGCAGAGAAAAGGGAGTCCTACATCAGACATCCCTGTATTATCACCAAGCTCTAAATAAGCATTTATGAAATCTAACTGCCTGACCGTGTTTTCTCAGTGCCTTTGTTGGTAGTCCATAGAAAATCATCTAGAGCCACCATTGATCTTCCCCCGAGCACAGCTTATCAGGTGGGGTAGCAAACAGCCAAGCCCTTGTTCTCAAAGATGACACAAGGAGAAATGCTTTAGGATTTACTTCTTTTCTTCCTTTTCCTTCTCACTTTGAGCCCGGGGTAAGTTTCATGGATGACTCAAATCCTGCTCTAAGAGTTTGCAGCAGCTTAAAGTCTAATAAAATTGCTTCCTAACAGCCTCTTGGGGTGTTTGGACACAGCTTTAACAGCAGCCCGAAAGAGTTAAATAGTACTTGGGATGATTTCACCAGCTCAGGAACAAACGGGCTTATATAGTAAGTTATAAAAGCCTCTTATAAGACATGATCATCCTACTGGGAGGTTTAACTCAAACCTCAATTTCAAAACAACCTAAACCTCTCATTTTCATTTATACTAAAAATAAACCTGTTGTTTCATAACAGGTAATTTTACAACAAAATACATATTCTACTTTTGGATCAAAATCATTTTGTTATTTACCAAATTTAGAAGTGAGTTTTATCTTGGTTTTTTTTTTGTTGTTTTCCTCTCCCTTGTTTGTATTTCAGTTGTAAGATAGCCCTTTCAAGATTAAAACCACAATTCATGTTGGGGGATTTTGCAATGGAAGACTGATGTGACTAAAGGGTACCCACTATTCCCTGTATCATGCAGAAAGAAGTCACTTGGACCTTGACATCTCATGTCTGCAACTGAGTTGTGCATCTTGTTTTAGCCCAAGCACAGCGCTGTTGGTGTCTATGGCAAAGGTGCTGCCAGGAGTAGGGACCCTCAGCTGATGGAAGGGCTCTGTGGGGAGTGGCTGTGGAGAGGTTATTATAGGTCTTACAGCAGAAGATGATTGTGAAACCTTCTGCTGAGACATCTGACGTCTCAGTGACTTCCTTGCTAATTTTAATCTTTAGGCTGTTTCTCATCGGCTGTCTGTAGACTGGCTGGCTCTTCACGGGCCCAGGGGGACTTCATCTGCAGAGCAGGCCTGAGAACTTCACCCGGCAACACTGAACAGGAACCCAAGTATTTCAGTGTTTTATACTTGGAAATGTATATCTCACCATAAAGGCTGGGTCCTGCACAGAATTAGTGCAGCTGAACTAACTGTACTTATGCTGAGGGTACTACTCAAAAGCGTCAGGAGAAGCTATGTATGTGTGTGGGACTGGGGTCAGAGACACCAAGAAACTCCACTACCCCAAAATCTGTGTGTTGTGAAAACTCAAGGCTACTGGGTTATTTCCCTAGTGAGGATCTCCATGTAGCATGCTCCTAAACAGTTAGGAGGAGGCCACATACATCCTCACAGACCAAGAGCAACCTCTTTTGGAAAAGTCAGGTTTTGTACCTGACTTACTGGGTATGTAATTGTTTCCTCCCTGGCTTCTGTTATGCTGAAAAATCTGAGACATGGCTGGGTCTGAGGTTTTGGAGCTAAAAGGTGAGAGTTAAATCCCTCTTCTGCTTGGTAGTAGTGCATGTGCAGAGGTTTCATACTGGACAGAAACATCTCTGTGTGGTGGGGGTAAACATGAGTGCACAGAATAGATATAAAGAAACAGGCAGTCCTCTCTGTCAGGTCATTATTTTTGGAATGCCTCAAGTTACCAACTGTGTTTGTGTTATGTAGATGTGCGAGACAGGATCTTGTTCTTCTGTGTAGGGGTTGCTCCAGTTTGATGTGAACAAACTACCAAACCCAGGCAGCTCCTCAAAGCAAAGGCAGGTAATTGGTGATACAATGCTTGTATAAATCTATTTCCAGTTCTTATGATGAAGTGGGGTTGTGTGTGCTTGGACTTTAATCCTCTTCTGTCCTTTAATTTACATCTTATAATAGACACTGAAATTCTTGCTCCATTGTTCATCCAGTTTGGGCTGTGTAACTGTGTCAGCTAATAATTTAGAGCAAAATAGGATCCTCTGTGCTCATTCCTCCCGTGTCTCCTTTGACAGGATGTTTTTTTCTTCTTGGATCACAACAACTGCTGCTAGAACTGCTTGTGGCTGGCACTTACTGCATTTTTACTACGTTTAGATCATAAGTGTGACACTTGAATGAACCCTCATCAGTGGAGCTTTTCTCAATGCCTTTGCCTTCAAAAGCACTCCAGACTTTTAAATCTCATATGTGGGAGCTGTTTTGCAAAGGTTCATTAGGCGTGAGCAATAGGCTTTGATTTATTTGGTGAAAACATGGGTTTTGTGTGTAAAGCTGGCTGCTGTGGGACTGAAAGCAATGAGAAGTCTTATCTTTTAGGAACATTAAATGTGATGTGGCAAATGTGCTGCCATTAGGATGTAGCGACAGGCATCCTTTGAGCTTGTTAAGGCCTTCAGCTTCATTTTTGTCTTTGACTATATCTGTGGCTTAGTGCACTGTAGGTGTGCAGCTGGGTCATGCTGTCTGGTACTGAATCCATCAGCAAATTTGTGGTAGCGCCTCATGGGGGCTTTTGAGGTCTGGAGCATCTCTAGTGGCTGGGAGAGGCCAGCCCTGCAGCAGGGGCTCTCTTCCCACCTGTGTGGACTTGGATATCAAATAGTCTAATTTTACTGTAATTCAGTTTAATGGTATCTTAAAGTAGAGTAAATACCACTTACTCAGAATTAAAGCAGCTTAATGTAGATTAACCAATTCACTTTAAACCCATACCTCTTAGTTAACTCAGACTGATTTCCCTCTGTGTGTCTGAGCAGGCAGGTCCAGCGTCTTAGTGTCCTATAACGTGGCAGAAGCAGTTTTTAAATGAAGGACTTTGATGGCCTAAACCTGCCCTATCTTTACTTTTTCCACTGCTGGAAATACCCTTCTTCCTACTGAGGAATGTAGATTGTAAATTAAGATTGAAACCACCATTGTAACTAAAAACTATCTCCAAGACATGCTCTGTTCCACTTAGAATTGGAAAGTCCTATGGAAAGACCTGGAGAAGCTCTCAGTCTCTACCATCTCAGTGACAAATTTCACTGGCAGTCTCAGTGCTGCTGCCAACGTGTTCCTTTTATCATCATAACTTACACTTTACACAAGAGACAGGGGGTTCACATTTACCTGTGTGTTGCCATGTGGCCTTCTGACAAAGTGCATAGAACTAGTAATGCATTTTAAAGTGAAATTGCATGTAAATACTGTGGGCAGAGTAAGAACACTTGATGCTGCCTTCTCTCTTTTCCGTGAAAAGACAATAAAACAACTTCTGCAATGAAACTTAGGGCAAAAAAACCTGCTGTGCAAAAATCAGCCATGGAGTCAGCCATCAGTCATAGAATTATAGTATCATAGAATCATGGAATGGTTTGGATTGGAAGGGACCTTGAAGCTCATCTAGTTCCAACCCCCTGCTGCTCTCCTCAGGGCTGCTCTCCATCCAGCCTGTGCTCATGCTTGGGATTGTCCCGACCCAATCTTTTAGTGAATAGATTTACCCTTTATAGTAATTACGAAAGCAGCTGTAGAAAGGACAGCTCCTCTGCAGTCTGTGTTGTTTCAGAGTGATTCTTCCAGCCCATGAACATGTTAAGATTAGCCTGCGATTTTTGAAATGCCTCTCTTGCATGTGTTTGGAGTGATGCAGTTATCTTTGCAGGCTCTGGCCATGGGAACAGACTTCTCTATGACCCTGCAATGGGATTAGGGCTGAGCTGGCAGTTCCTAGTTACTGTGATTAGCTTAATGCTTCTGTCTCTTCCCTGGGTGCCAGGATCAACAGGTGATGCTGCTGCAGTTTTTAACCTCACCTCTGGCTGGTGCAGCTCCTGGGCGGGGGAGCAAGGCTTAGCGTGGCAGGAGGAGTACTGAGGCACTACTTGGTCTGTTTGGGTGCTTCTCTCCTGGTAAAGGAGGGTGATACCTCTTCAGTGTTCCAGCCAGCTTCATGAGAGAATTTATTTAAACAAAAATAATAATAAAGGAGAAGGGAAACAATTATTCATGTCACAGGGATACTGTGCAGAGTGGGTGGCAGAAAGCAGATAGATGGCCTCATAAAGCTTCTTTTACTCTACTACCTTATTTTGTCTAATGAACAATTTTCTTCTACAGAGATTAGCCCCTGACAGCCTGACTGTACAAGCCAGAATCAAGTTGAGTGCATTAGCTTAGCAAACATGAACTAATGTTGTGCGTGATTTGGGGGATGCAAACTTGGGTCAGCAAGGGGGTGTCGGAGCAGTCAAACAGACACAAGGCATCATGGCAGGGTCTGTCTTTCCGCCCATCCTACTGTGTGAAGGCTCTGGCATCCTCCCAAGCAGGCACGGCAGAAGTGGGGAATCCAACAGGATGTATTTGTGTGCTGGAAATCACCTTGAGACTAATTAAAAAAGCAACCCAAAACTGCTCAAGAAGCAGAATGTGTCTGCAATTGCCCCCTGAGGGAACACCAATACCAAGTACTTTATAAATATCCTGTTAATGTGCAAATGAACTCTTTCATGACACTTGTCTGTGAGTTAAAAGAAAGTGGTATTTGCACATAATACGTGCATAAAAGGCAAAGAAAGTCAACAGTCAAAATATTTCCAGTGGTGAGAGGGGAATATTTCTCTGATGCACCCACAGGTATCAGGTTTGTTCACAGACATCTCGGACAGAAATCTCACATTTATCTTCTTCTATTGCATTTCATGGCGCTGATGTGAATTCTCTGTGACATCTTCCCTGTGTCCAGACTTCCTGAAAGTCTGCCACAGCCTGGTATCAGGCTTTACAGGATGCTCAGGCTGAGCGGTGAAATAGAAACAGGCGGATTGGGGTGCATGTGTACAGGGATGGAGGCGAAGGAGAGGCTGCATTTTGCATCGTGTGCACTTGAATTTTAGACTCCCAAGAAGAGGCACAGAAAGACATTAGCTGCCAGCTGCCATGGTCGTTTAATCCCACACTACATCCCAGTTTCTTTGTGCCTTCCTCTGCAATCCCCATGCCAGGAGACACCCAGGGTGGGGGGTGGGTGATGGCTTGTGAGTGGTGCACCTTGAGGAGAACCAAACCTCCTATTTTTGTTATTGATTTTATAAAAGGCAGCCCACCTTTTCACTTCTTCAGGTAAGATCAGGGAAGACAGATGTTTTCCAGATCAAAATCAGCCTGGTCTGAGGCTGGGCATGAAGGGAGGGCTTTGGGGTATTCCCCACTCTTTTAGCAGAGCTCGGGTCATGGGGCAGCTGGTGTAATGCTTGGTCTTCACATCTTCCTCTGAAGATCCTGGTGCAGTGTGACACACAGCTAAATGGGGACAAACAGCTGCTTTTTGTCACTGGGTTGAACACTGCCATAAAGCTGGAGGGGTGCTTCTGGTGGTGCATGTTCTACCAGCACAATGCACCCTTCTCAGGCAAACCTGTAGCATCACGTATTACTCTCTTTTATTTGCAAGTATTTTATCCTTTCCTAGACCAAGCAAACTTGCAGTTTTCAGCCTGATGCTGCCAGGGAATGGCTTCATGGGTAAGCAAGGAAAGGTTTTAATTTCCTTGCCCAGCAGGAGGAAATGATTATTTTCATCCTATGAGGCCAGAAAATCTGAATATCCTCCCTCTTCTGTAATTCTCCTTGAAGCATTTTTGCTTTCAATTATGAGGCTCCCCTGGTCAGTCAGCGAAACAAGAGACCTTGATATTAATATTCAAGGCACATGCAGAAAACCTTGGCAAAACTAACTCAGTAACCTTGAAATGCTGCTGGCACATCATCATCAGATGGTGACTTGGATATATCGTACAGCTCTCGGGCTGTGCCCAGGCTTGCCATCGGATCAGCTGCAAAAGCGAAGAGCTGTGTGATCCTCATGAGCAGTGCTGTGGGCTTTTAGTTTGATTTTGTTTTGATGCCTTCCAGGGAAAGTAAGAGCTCAAGTCTGGCCCAGGTAGCTTGTCTGGAGCTGCTGGTCTGTAGAGGTTGGAAAGTCAGCCCTGGTTGTTTCTGCCTTAGGGCTAACAGCAGCGATGCTGCTGCAGGGATTTAGCACAGGGTCACCCTGGCACTGCTCTGAGCTGCTGTGAAGTGGCCTTCACTTCTGGTTTGGTCAAAAGTCTAAACCTCAATCTGCTGTGCAGGAAATAATAATAATGTCATTATTTCTGTAGGGTTTGGTATAGAAAACAGCCACAAAAAATGTGCTTTTATAGTTTTATGTTTTCTTCACCAGAAATTGAGTCTCTGTTTCTCCTAAAAATGATCTTTTCAGTTTCCTAAAATTTATGATGCCTCTGTATCACTCATCCACTATGTTGCATGTGTGGTCCAGTGTACTGAGTTTGCAGGACTGGGGGGTTGTTGGAGGCCCTGGTCAGATCCTGCTCTTACAGTGAGATCTTCATATGCTCCCAACAGCTGTTCATTCTTACATGGAAAACTAACAAAAAGGCCAGGAATAGCTGGGAATCTCTGCAAATATCTGTCATACTCAGTTAAGGTCCTGACGCCTTTCTACTGGGCTCTACCCTGCATTCAGTCCCTGACATGGGCAGGCAGTAAAGGCTGGTGTAGGCAACCACTGCTATGAAGTGAAAAGATGAAGAAGTCATTCCTTTGCTTCTTTTTCGTTGACCATAATTGGGAACTTAAAGATCATCCTCCTGGTGTAGGAGCAGAAACGCTCACAAATACTGTGTTTGTGTGGTGTGGCACCGCAGGTCACGGACAGAAGGACTTGGAACCTGTAGCTGCCCCATCTCTGGCAGTGTTCAAGGCCAGGTTGGACACAGGGGCTTGGAGCAACCTGCTCTAGTGGAAGGTGTCCCTGCCCATGGCAGGGGGTTGGAACTGGATGAGCTGTAAGGTCCCTTCCAACCCAAACCTGTCTGGGATTCTATGTATGATTCTATGATGTGCAGGGCCCATCAGGATGTCTCACATCCACTTACGAGAAATTGGATTGACCTTTAATATACAGGCAGTGCAATTTGATTGCAAGTTTATTAGGTTTTTATCTGGTTCTCCAGTATGTATTCAAGTAACTGCAGCTATGAATTCACCAGGGCAGAATGTAACAAGGCATATGTGATTTCTTAGCTCTGAGGCACTATTTCTTGATGAACAAGCAGTGATGTCTGAAGGTGGTTCAGCTGCTGCCATGGCTCAGGGGTGTCTGTGTTGCCCATTTTAGAGAAATACAGCAGCTTTGCTCACAGAAGGCCTGGGTTGGTGTGCTCAGGCCACCACATACTCACTTTGGTAGAGTGGTTTTTTGCCTCTACCTCGCTTTACTCCACTTTCATCTGGGATCATCCTCCTAGTCCTGTGAGTGTCCTTGTCACCTCTCCAAACTCTAGGTACTGTGGTGGTTTCACAAAACAAACCCCCAGGAGGAAACAGTCACTCAGCTGAGATTCCCAGATCATCCTGGGGATTCGGGAATTAATCCCAGTGAGAGCTTTGTGCCTAAACCTCCCAGGCAGCCATAGGTATACTCAGCTGTGCTCACTGGTCCTGGATGTTACTGAGCAATTTCCATATCCATTGCTGAAAGCACATCTTTTACTTTCCTAGCAACATGATGACTCTGTTATTTCTGCATAGTGTGTGTCAGCAATATCAACCAGGAATTTGCTGCGTCCACACTGACCTCTACTTAAACCTGTGCTTATTGTTTGCTGCACTCGTCTCTCTGCTGTTGATAAATGTAGGGAATGGGTTTGCAATATGCTTCAGGGGAAGCTCTTTGAATTGTTACTGTGCTGGCTGTCCTTGGTTGATGTGTAAAACTCGGGTCAGGACATCTATGGACATACACAATACACCTGTGTGTTGCTTGGAAAGGCACTTAAATAGACCTCAGGTGTATCCTGTGCACAAAGCAGGTTGCTGGGGAGCCTGGTGGGGGCAGATAGGAGGTTCAGAGCCTATAAGACCTTGTGGCACAAGAATGCCCTCCCCCTGCAAGCATGGGCTCGCTTGGCAAAGGCTGAACAAGAAGTGGAAGCCCAGCAGAAAGCTTCAGACAGTAAGTCAACAGGGTGCTTACAGTAAGAAGCTCTGAAACAGTGGGCAGTGGTAAGTGGCTGGTTTAACAGTAGCTCAGGGTCACTCCTAATAATAAAAAGAGTTTGGATTGGAGAGGAAATACTGGTGTTCATCAAGGAAAATAAATGGCTGATGCCACCATCTAGAAATGTTGCAAGATCAAGATAGATTTTAAGGAAGTTTTGGTATCCCTCCTAAAATGACTCTTTGAATTAGGTTTAAAAGCTTCTCACTGCAATTGTTAAACCCAGGAACACGTTCTCTGCATTCGTAACACAAATATTTTCATTTAATCTTTGGTTCAGAGCTCGGGCTTTCTTAAAATCCCCACGTATTCAGTCCCTTGTCATGAAAACAAGAGTGAGAAAAGCAAGTTGCCAGCTTCGTGTTGTATTTCGGTTTAATGCTCGTCCATGAGGGGAGCGCAGCTTCCTCCTGGCAGATCTGGTGCTTTTATTCCCCAAACCAGGTTTTATGCCAATGTAACAGTCTTGAACCCAGCAGGTCAGACTACAGCACAGCACAGGGAGAGGTGGGGAAGAGCAAAGCTGGAGACAGTGCTTAAAATGACTTGGGGCAAAAAAGCAATAACAATACTGGTTTTCTACATACAAACTTCTGCCTAGTGGGTTTCCTAGTGTGCTGCTTACCTCGTCTAGGTCTAGTAAATTAGGATATGGTGAGGCTTAGAAATGTCATTGTCCAGGTGATAGAACCCCAAATTCCTTCATCTGAGTCAAAAGATGAACCTTGTCTAGTGTCCTTATGCAGTGCTAGCTAAGCAAGGTCCCAGCCGGCTGGGTTTGTTAGGGTCCAGGTCTTCCCTGTGTGCAAGAAGGCAATTACTAAGCCCCTCTGAGGTTTCTATATCTGTATAACTTTATATCTGTATCCCAAATCTGCCTTTGGTGAAACCGGGAGGCTCTTCTGGCTCCTGCTGCAGCCCAGGCAAAGCTGAGCTACCAGCGGGGAGCAGAGACAGGAACTGATTTCAAAGAGCTGGTGTTAGTTTCAGGAGCACAAATGCAATTCTTCCTGAGGTTGGGAAACCTTCCTCAGGATTTCCAGGAAGGAAGCAAGCAAGCGTGTCTGCAGGTGGTGGATGGAGGGCTGTGGAGGCTCACAGTAGCAACTGCTCATTTCTTCTGTGACCACGGCATTCTTGGCACCTGGTTTCTTGCCTGGGACTAAGTGTAATTTTATGGCTAAAGGAACATCTTATGCACAGGGAGGAATAAAACATCGGTAAGAAATTGCTTTTGCCTCCAGCCGCTAATTAACTGCAACCAGAATTCCATCCTTTTTCTTTTGCAAGAGAGATGTAGCTGGAGGGAGCTGAGCCTCATGTTCGGATTCACTTAGGAGGTGCTCTGCTTTCGCTGCTCAAGGTTTTTGCTCTCACCAGCACTGCCCCTCTGCCCCCTTCTTGTCCAAGCAGAGATTCAAGAGCAAATGGCTATGAATTGTGCAGCTGAGAGATGGCACTCTTTCTTCTAAGGGTACATGCGAAGAAGTCTTCAATGGCATTAATACTTCTTTTATTCTTGAAGCTTGAAAACAGCCCACATAAGTGATGTACTTTTCTAGCCAAATATTTCCTTTTCCCAGCCTTCCCCTGTGCTGTTTTGCCTTTCACTCCCTCAGTTACTGAGGCACAGTTTGGGCTAACCTGGAGTGCTGTAGAGACTTCCACCTCACTTGGCTATGCTACAGAAGGGAACCAGATGACAAATGTTATAACCATTCATGATGTGCAGAACATCTTGTGCTCCTGAATCCCACTTATGTTTATGCACCACATTGTATCCAAAACCACACGTCTTCAAACCTAAATACAGTGTAAGATCATATAATACATTAATGAGTTGGGTTTACAGCAGCATTATCCCATTGCCCAATTTTTTCATACAGAGGGGGCACTAACAGCTCCCTTTCTGTTGGTCCAAATAAAACTTTGGACCCCTGGACTGTGTTCTCGGTTCTGCCCAGCAGTAAGAGATGGGTGAAGATTTGCCTCTGCAAATCGTTCTTTTTCCCAATAAGTGAAGGCTGTGGAAAATCATAGAATGATGGAATGGTTTGGGTTGGAAGGGACCTTACAGCTCATCCAGTCCCAACCCCCTGCCACGGGCAGGGACACCTTCCACTAGAGCAGGTTGCTCCAAGCCCCTGTGTCCAAGCTGGCCTTGAACACTGCCAGGGATGGGGCAGCCACAGCTTCTCTGGGCACTCTGTGCCAGCGCCTCAGCACCCTCACAGGGAAGAACTTCTGCCTAATGCCTAATCTCAATCCCCCTCCCCTTTATCCTAAAGCCATTAATACATTTACCTTCTCCCATTGTAAGTGTATTAGCAAGAATGATACTGTGGAAATTTGACCAAAAGCACTTAAAGCTGGCTATAACCAAGATGAAGGTGGTCTTGGGCTGTGTCTCATTGGAAGGGAATTGCACAACCCCTGCAGGGACCTTTATTGCATGGGCAGAGGGACCTGGCCTCACTGTAACTGATTGCTTTCTGGAGGCCATCGTTTCCAGTATTAACACAGACCTCTGCCAAAGCATATAGGGAGGCAAGAGGGAAGAGAAGAAGAAATCCATTTCCATCTGCTGTGCTGATGTCTTTCCCCTCTGCCATCTCTGAGAGGGCTTGGAAGGTGCTAGATGAGCAAGGGTCTTGTGCTGTGCAAGGGAAAGTGCTCTGTGGCTTGAATGTGCCCTTTAAGTTCTCACAGCATCCTCCCACACTCACTTCTGTCCTCACAAGGGTGGACCACATGATTTAAGATTAAAGTTTAAATGTAAATTCAGTACCTCACTTGCCTTTATAAACATAGAGGGCTCCATATCTACAAAGAGAGGTCTTACAATCACTGAAGTAAGTTAATTATTGATTTTAAATATTAGGATATTCAAGTAATTCATTGTAGTGGTTGTTTGCAAAAGCTCAAGTGCTAAGTGTGGGCATGGTGCAGCACTGCTGGGAGGTTTCTGGATTCTAAGCATTGCCTTGTCCTTCTTGTACTGAGTCTTCTGTAACACGATGGGTGTGCTTCGAGGTGCTTAACTGGTGAAGCAGAAAATCTTAATGGTTTGAAGGAAGCATGTTCTCTGGAGTTATTAATCTGCAGTGAGAATAAATATTAAAATACTTCAGCACTACTTATGGTCACAGGGGTTTGGTTCCCTTCATTGTATATCTTTCTTTGCTGCTTTAATCTGTAATGACTGTGATGACAGCATGTTCTTCTCATTGAGAATGGAGGTTTCTCAAACATTGTGTGATTTCTAGGCATAAAATCAAGTATTGGCAGAACAGGAGCCTCAGGATACATTCACCCAAGATTGTTCAGAGTGTCTTTGGGGTCTTCAGGCGGGCAGGGTCCACAGCAAAACCCAGACTTGGTGGCTGCTGCCAGCCATGGGGAAGGGTGTTCTGGTGCCTCCCAGGGGAGCTGGACACCCTCCACTGGTCTCGCAAAGAGCATAGGCAATAGCTGTGCTCCAAGATGGGTATGATTTAAAAGCAAATAGATTGGATTAGTGCTAGTGTGTGTGATGACAGCCAAGTGTATCTGTATAGCAGCTCTATGCCGATGTGCACTCAAGCGGGATATTTCCCATTGTGGGCTGGCTCAGAGCACGCTCTTGGGCTCCACCCTGTGGCGTGTTTGCAGAGCTGAACCTCTTCTAATAGCTTAGATAGCTGGTGATGTGGTGATGTCTGTAGTGTCTCCCAGGTCACTTGGGTGTAGTGTTTGATCATTTGGAGTGAAACCTGGTTGCTATTGTGGAAAACCCATGTTGTTTTGGGTAGAGCTGCATCAGGCTTGAAACAGCTCCACGCTGCGGCTTAGTGGTTGGTTTGTTCTCCTTTCAGTCCCCTACAGATCTACCCGTAGTTGCCTGAGCTCAAAGAGCAAGTGGGAGCACATTTGGGTGCCAGCTTACTGTTGGAGTAGAGGAGCTTGCTCAGACCTCCTGTAAGGGTGAAGCACTAAGTCTTGCTACCCAGCTTGAATTCTTGTGATGTTTTTCTCTGCCAAGCCTAGAAGACCAGTGATTAGACTGAGAATTGATGGGTGAGAGGGTGTTCTCTGCTAATGAGAGGTAATTTATGCTCATCTTGCTGACTTAGGGGGATTTAGCCAGTGCTTGAAGGACCTTTGCAAGGGGTGCTTCTGTAGGAAGATAGGTGGGGTTTGCTCATTTGCTGAGCCTCCTTCTTCATTTCTGTCTTCCCTGGTGATAAAATGACTTAGTTCTGGAACAGATTTGTCCCTTCTCTTTCCCACAGCACACTGTCCCTGCAGGTTAGATGGTTGTGGGGTGAAACCCAGGGCAGTGATGGGGCAGAGAATAGGATGGACAGAAATGGTGCCTGGTGGGTAGCACAGAAAGGGATGTGAGCTGCAGCCCTGTGGTACACAAAACACTATTGTGAAGAGCCAGTGAAGGAGGAAAATGGAAGAAGGATGGATGGTGCAGCTCCCCACTGTTCTGCGGGCTGAAAGTGCTGCAGAAACTTGGCTTTTCTGACTGCAAAGGCTTGAACACTTCACCTCTGAGTCTGAGGCACCTGCTGAAAAATATTTGAGCAACAGGTTTACAGCTTCAAAACAAATCCCACAGGGAAGCCCAGTACCCAGGGGTGGAAGTGCTGCCCCTTGCTTCAGAGCACCATGTGGTCTGTGGCCTTCATTGTACCTGTATTTTGTGTTCACCTGGACATCTGATCTTCCAGTGCCCACAAAGGATGGATGGTGCAGCTCCCCACTGTTCTGCGGGCTGAAAGTGCTGCAGAAACTTGGCTTTTCTGACTGCAAAGGCTTGAACACTTCACCTCTGAGTCTGAGGCACCTGCTGAAAAATATTTGAGCAACAGGTTTACAGCTTCAAAACAAATCCCACAGGGAAGCCCAGTACCCAGGGGTGGAAGTGCTGCCCCTTGCTTCAGAGCACCATGTGGTCTGTGGCCTTCATTGTACCTGTATTTTGTGTTCACCTGGACATCTGATCTTCCAGTGCCCACACTTACTGCTGACAGTGGAAGAGTTCCTCCAGTTCGGAGAAGGAGCAGTTACTGCAGGGGAACCTGCAGCAGAGATGAACCAAGTATGAGCAGCTCTAATAAGGAACCAAGTATGAGCAGCTCTAATAAGGAACCAAGTATAAGCAGCTTTAATGATGAACCAAGCAGGTCTAATGAGCAGAGCTCCTGCTGCCATTCTAGTGGGGAAATGCAAAAGCATCCCTCAGTTCACTGGAGTGAAGGCAAATGAAGCAAAGAAAACAATTCCTTGGTTATTTTGTGTGTGGGAGGATTTTCCTTGTTTCTCAAGGTGATTACTCTCTTCTATCACCGGGACTGCGTTGTTACCGTCCTCTAGCTTCAGCTGCCTTAAGATCAGTTTATCTTACTTGGCATCTGAAATGTTCTAATGCTTGAGTTTTAATGTTTTCTGTCTGTGCCCTGGCTGGCATGGAAGTGCCAGCTCAGAACAGGAGATGGGGCTGCAACCCTGCCAGAGAGCCTGACGTCTGAGGGGCTTTGCTGCTTCACCTTTCTCCTTTTGTCTCTGTGAGGAAGGATGCTCCAGCAGGGTGGGATAAGAAGGGAACTGGATGTCTGAAAACTGGTCAGAATTGCAGTCCGAGGTGAAAGAGCTGAGATGACAGAGCTGCCAAACCCCCCTTAACCATCAAGACCTCTGAGTTGCTGCACTTACGGTAGTTCTATACTGATGTAACTCAACCCAGGGCTGGAAAAACAGAGTATTGAGCCCATGCACTAATCTACTAGGACGAATGCTGGTCAATAATTCAGAGTCAGGGCTTCAGATTAATTTTTCAAGGAGATGGCAGAATTGGGATAAAAATCTCACTTCTCTACTCATAAGGTGATTTCCCCCTATGTTTGCAACTAAAAAGGGAAATACTCTAATCTCCTGCAGCTTGGTTGCTAGGAGCAATCAGTGCTTTTTTCTCTTTTTATGGGCTGTTTATTATGGGGAGGACGTAGTTCAGAGTACCTCTGCTTGTAGTGACCTTTCAAGTTATTTGTTTTAGAAAGAAAAACTGTGAACTTGAGAAAGCTGCCTGGTTCTTCCCTTCCCTCTGTGATACCAAGGGTAAATAGGGTTAAGGAGGACACAGGATCCACCTGAGTGCTGTGTCTTCTCCTCAGCATTTCCAAAGGCCAAGGATGTGACTGGGCAGGTAGGAGAAGCAGCAGACAGGCAGAGTTTACTTGGGCCTGGCTGTTGGATGCTCAAGAACACTAGTTAATCTGCATGGCCTGCAGGGAAACTGTAGTATAATCATAAATATTATAGAAGTAAAATAAATACTAATATAAGCCAAATTCAGGACCAGTGTGTTTCTTAGAGGGAACTTTGACTGGAGATGAAAAGAGGCTTCAGCCTCCAGTGGTAATAAAGACAAAAGGTTTCCACTGGCTTGAGACATTTCAGATAATTTCCTGGAAATGTATCAAATAACCATTCGGGTGACACAAAATTGCTTTCAACTGCCCGTTTCATTTTAAGTGGAGTAGGAATTCTCACTCTCTACTAAAAACCCAACAAGAGATTATATCAGATGTGAAATACATTAGATGTGAAATTGTATTCTGAAAAGTAAGTCCATTAAAAACATCTCTTGAGATTCCACATTTGTTTCTAGGAAATTCCAACCCATATTTTTAAAGAAGAAACAAGAAATAGCCGTGCCATTTCAGCCAAGTTCCCCACTGACCAAATTAACAAATTGATTCCTGCAAATGAGACGCCAAGTCCCTTTCCTGCGTTAAATAGACGAGGAAAGCAAGGGAATGAGAGATTTAGGCAAGGCAGAAAGACAGCAAAGGAGCACTTTGCACAGGTGGAGAACTGGTCAGGACCTGTGGCTGAGCATCCTTTGTTGCCTTTATTTTGGGAGTGCAGTCTGCATCCCTGGCTATTCCAATCCCCTCATAGCACCCCACTGGGATTTGCTTTCCTAAATTCCCATCTTGTCTTGGGAACTTAATGGCTCAGAAGTCTGTTTAGGTGTGCTCCCTGAGAGCCTTATTGACTTTTTTTAGCTGGCTGGAAATATCAAGTAGCTGAAGTTCCTATGAGGAGTAGGTCTTGGATTTTGAAGGCAGAAGAAAGGTATTAGTGACATTAAATTTACCTTGATGACAGCTCTTTGGGGATGTTTCAGGAAGGGTAAATTCTAGTCAAAATAATTACAATAGCAACAGTCAAGAGAGAAATATCATTTGTTCACAAAAATCCAACCCAGCACTGCAGAGACAGTGTAATATGTATTTTTCACAATGCAGATTTATGTGGTAGAAGGTTTCTGAGCTGTGTTACAGCTGGTACCTGGTGAGGAGCAGGGTGCCGTTGCAGTACTGGAGGAGCTGCAGAAGTGCCTGATGAGAGCGTCAAAACCATTTTCCACAAGTCTTTGCCGGGAGGAAAAAAAAGAAAATCCACAGTCCTGCTGGTTTCTTTCTTTGCTTCATTGCTCATAGAATCACAGAACGTTTAGAGCTGGAAGGGATCCTAAAGCTCACATAGTTCTACGCCCCTGCCACAGGCAGGCACACCTTCTGCTAGACGAGGTTACTCCAAGCCCTGCCCAACTTGGCCTTGAGCACTTTAAGGCTCACTTTAATCACAGAATCTTCAATTCTCTTTTACATTCTAATAACTAAAAAAAGCCTGTTCTGCTGCAGCAACAGTGGAGTGTTTGGAGGTGGGTGCCAGGGGCCGGGCAGGGGCTGCAGCCAGCAGCAGGTTTATTAAGTTTGGTGAAGTTTGCCTCTATTTTACTAATGGCCACAAGATGGCACAGGACCCCTTCTAGTAAGACGTGAGTGTGCTCACTGGAGAAACGGTGTTTTCCAGGTTGTCTGAACCCAGGCTGAGCAAAGGCTGCTTGTAAATGAATTCTGGGCATAGGATGCCCTGAGAACTGAGCTTCTGGAATGTGGCAGCCAGGCAGAAGGTAGCCTGCACCCCATCTCACTTCAGTGTGTATAAAGCAGCCCTGTGATGGAGAGCTGCGGTGGTGGTTTGACAGGCCAAGAGAAAACGGCCTCAAGCTGCACCAGGGGAGTTTTAGACTGGAGATTAAGAACAATTTCTTCCCCAAGAGGGTGCTCAGGCATTGGAACAGGCTGCCCAGGGCAGTGCTGGAGTCACTGTCCGTGAAAGCATTCAAAACCCGTGTAGACGAGGCCCTTGGTTACATGGGTTAGCGGTGGCCCTGGCAGTGCTGGGAGAACAGTTGGACTTGAAGGTCTTTTCCAACCTGGCTGATCCTGTGATCCGATGGTGCTAAGGGGCCAGCAGGAGCTGGGAGAAGGTGGCTTTCAGGTTAATGTCTTGTGGAAGGGCTCTCTTTTGCAGTCCCGTGTCCCTGTCCGTGTGTGTCCCCCCCACCCCGGCTTATACATAGGAATGGGTCATTTATTCCTCACGCTGGGAGATGCCTGTATTTGCTCTTGCAGGATGGCTGGTGCAGATGCTGTGGTCAGCATCCACGTGCTGGAGCCATGTATTCTCCCTGCAGCAGCTCTCGTGGCTGACCATCGTGGGTCAGGGAGCGCAGGGCATGCAGCTAAAGAGGAGAGCTGTGTGGGGCAGCAGAAAAGGGGGTTTGCAGTGGGTTTGAGAGCAGCATCCCAGCTGCCACCCATTTCTGTTGGTGGACACAAAAGTGACTGCACTGCAGCAGGGCTGCATTAGCAGCGTTAGCAGCTGGGCTCTGTGCAGGCAGCTTTGCTGTTGTGCCACAGTGTTGGATATTACAAGTGTCCAGCTAGTACCGTAACATGCATTTCCTACACAAATACTTCCATAGTGCCGGGAAAGCAGCAGGAAAGGGACCCAGGCAGTTCCTACTGGGTTTCCCCACTCCACAGTTTGTAGTTCGCACTGGTGTGTGTCTCCTAAGTACCTTGTCCTGTTGTGGAAATACAGCTTGTGTTGTGTGAGCCCTTGGCTGGTGGCATTTGAAGGTCCTGAAATAGACAGTGGAGATGCTGAAAGAGAAGTTGTGAGGGTGGTGTGCTGGTAGCAGAAGCCATCAGAGGCAATGTGGCAAATTAGTTTCTGCCTCTTATTAATGATAGGGGAGGTAATAATCCTCCTACTGACTAATTACAGCCAGTGAAAATATGGTAATGAAAATAAGCCCCATTGCCAGCATATGAAGAGTTACAATTTGCATTTATAAAGAGGCTTATGTGGATAGCGATTATTATTTTGTACATGGCTCTCTTTTGTCCCATCTATTCTGATCTCAGCAAATCATGGTGTAATTAATCATACAGGATTAAATGCTGCAGGGAAAGGACTGGGAAATTACGTAGAAATAAAACTCTGGTTGGTTTTGACTTAAAGTAAACTGGGGTTATGTGTCACAAAGAACATAGTGCCTGCTCCACCACCTACCTGCCTGCTCAGTAATCATGATGCCCACCAGTATTTCTCTTCCCAGAGCTGCACATGGTTGTCTGCCAGTAACATGCACAACAAACTCTCACCATTAGTTTACCTTGTCCTGGATGCCTGGAGCACATAATTCCAATTACTGCACAGGATTTATGCCCTCTACCCTTTGGGTTTAGCAAAGACGGTAATGAAGATGTGGTTTTGCTGGCAGATCAGCCTAAATTCCTGCAAAAGCCACTCCTCTAACTGCTCGTAGTTGAACATTTGATATGAGTTTTGTATTATCTCTTCGTTATTGCAGTCCCTGATGTTATCTTCCCTGAAATCAAGTCTATTAGCTAATGAGTTCCCTCATGATTATGTGAATAATTCCTGCGTGAACAATTGCTACTCTTTGCTATAAATGGGCAGGCTTGGAAGAGACTTTTCCATTTGGTGGTTCTTCTTGTTGTTTCAAATTTTATGTTGGGGTTTTTTTTTTTTGTTTGTTTCTTAAAGTTTTGGGTTTTGTTTTTGTTTTGTTTTGTTTTTTAATTCTTTATAAATCATCATCATCTCCTTGTAGGGCTGTTAGAACAAACGCATCATAATGGGACTTGGTGAGTTTGGGCAGTAGTTATGCCTGCAATGACTTGGTGTCACCTCTTTATTTTGGTGTAGATAGATAGATAGATAGTGACAAATATTAGTGATTAGGGAGCACCACTGGGATTGCAGTGAGGTGCTGAATGCCTAGAGTGACCTAGTTATTTAAACACCTGAATGCTTCCTGTGGCATCCCTTAGGGTTGCCCCATCAAATGTGTTTTGCTGGTCCTATACAGAGAACTTTGTCTCCAAACTTGTTGCTGCTGTGAATGCAACAGCTTTGGTCTGGTTACCCTTTTCTAGCCAGTAATGAATAGTTATCAAATTAGAGTGGTTTTAACTAAAGCTCAACAGTAGCCATAGATAGGAATGAAGCCTCTAGCAGCCCTATACATTACCCGTCATTTCCCCTCAAGTTATCAGGAATGGTTTGCAGTGTGTGGACAAACTGTGCTGCGGTGGGGAGAGCAATGGAGATGATTGATAGATACAAACTGAATGCTGAGCTGCCCTTTTTCAAGGAGGCAAAGGACAAGAACTGAGATTTTACTGTTTTATAACAAGGCCAGGTTGAATGGGGCTTGGATCAAGCTGCTCAGCGGAAGGTGTCCCTGCCCATGGCAGGGGGTTGGAACTGGGTGGGCTTTAAGGTTCTTTCCAACTTCAGCTGTTCTGTTGATTCTATGACAATAGGTATAGCCAAAAATGTTTGCAGGCAGCGGAGATTTAATTAGAAGCTCAGGCCAGGCTTTGCCTGTGGTAATGATGTCCTGAGGCACAGCTACTGTGAGTGATGCTGCTCCCAATGGTGCCTGTGAGGAGGCCAAGTGCTGGTGAGGTGAAGATGGGGGGAGGCAGGAGCAAGTCTCTGTGCCTGCCCTGGGGTTCCCCAACTGGCAAGGCTTGCACTGAGCCATGCTCCTGTCCACTGACATGCTCATGTGGTTCCCAGAAGTGCTCCCCCACTAAAATGAAGCCTCCACTGAGCCGCAAGTCCCTCTGCCACCCCTTTTGTTTGACTGTTGCTGGTTTTGTGGGTTTTCTCTAAGTAGCCCCTGATACTACATGAAATGTGCGTGGCTTCCAGTAACGTCTCTGTTCTGAGCACTGTCATGAAGAGGAATGACGGAGTAACACACTCTAGCAAAGAAATATTTTGGGGTCTGCTTGGTTACATTGAGTTTGGAGAAACCTAGGGTACTTTAGCCCAGAGCTGCAGAGTCAGCTCTCACAACAAGCTGTGAGCAGCCAATATTACTCTGCTTTCCAAGCCACAGTGTTTCAGGTGTCCCTGCAAAACGTTTTTCTTGCTGGGGTTCCTTAGTGCAGATCTGTAGTCTGCACTCCTCTCTAAGCTTTCAGACCTCTTCACAAGGAGCTGGGGCGGGGCGTTGTGGAAGGGATGAGCACAAAACACTGTCAATCCTTATGGAGCCAGGAGAGCTGAGACAGTGGTCTCAGGGCTTGGGGAGGAAAGTGTCACTCAGAGAGCCTGGAAACAAACTGGTGGATATCAAACTGGAAAGACCATTTTAATTTAGCACTGAGGTTAATCAGACACCAGAACGACAAAGAAAAAGCAAAAAGTAAATCCTCTATTGCTTGAGACCTTAAAGCCAGTATCCTGAAAGAAGACCTGGTACAGAAACAGCATGATCCCCGTGCAGAAACCTCAATGGGCAGCAGCAAAGGGCTTTGGCTAGTGGAGTCACTGACCTCCTTCCTTGCCCTGCAGCCCAAGCAGGTGGGTGCATGGAACAAAGGCTACAGCAGGGCTGTGACCTGACAGGGGTCACTAGGATTCACTGCTGTAAAAAATGTATCCTGTAACACTGGTCACTGACACATAGATTCACAAATGTTGTTGTCTCAAGTCTTAAAAGGGTTAAATCTTCCATTCTCCTGTTATTGCTTGTTTTCTTTCTAATGTGCCTGTTTTTTCAGTACAGGAGTAGAAAAATCATGGTCTCAAAAGAATTTCTGGCTCACCACAAGCCTCCATAGCAAGACGTCTCCAAGGAACCTCCCTTGTCTGTCCTCTCCTCCAGTGGCCAATCAGGACTCCACATTGCAAAGCATTTGCCTGCTGCTAAGCCACCAGTAATGTCTTTGCAATAACAGCTGTATGTGTTTCGGGATGCAGAAGGTGTCAATGCTCTCTTCTCAGGAGCTGGGAAGCTCGGAAGCTGGGAGACCCCAGCCTGTGCAGCAAGGCTGGATTCACACAGGGTGACATGGGCAGTGTTAATTATATTCTCTTTCTGTTCCTCACCTCTCATCTCCTATGCTCTCATCTCTTATGGTCTCCAATAGTCTCTTCCCTTACATTTCCTCTCTGATATTCTCCTTTCCAATATTCTCCTCTCTGGTATTCTCCTCTCTTACATTCTCTGATATTCTCCTCTCTGATATTCTCCTCTCTTATATTCTCCTGTCTTACTTTTATGCTCTTCCACTTTCTTCTCTTAGATTTTCTTAGATTGTATTCTCTTAGAGCATTAGATTCTCTTTCCTTTTTTATATGCTCTTCCATTTTCTTCTCTTAGATTCTGTTAGATTTTCTTAGATTCTCTTCAAATCTCAGAGAGTCTCTTAGAGTCTCTTCCCATTTCTTATATAATCTTCCAATTTTCTTTTCAATTCTCTTGTCTTCTCTTAGTCTCCTAGATTCTAGGAGAATCTAAGAGGATCTAAGAGAATCTAAGAGAAGAAAATTGAAGAGCATATAAGAAAAGGGAAGACACTCAAATAGAATCTAAGAGAATAGAAGAAAATCTAAGAATATGTAAGAGAACCTAAGGGAATCTTAGAGAATCTAAGAGAAGAAAATGGAAGAGCATATAATAAAAGGGAAGAGATCCTAAGAGATGAGAATCTAAGAAAATCTATAAGAATCTAAGAGAGTCTAAGAAAAGAAAATGGAAGACCATATCAGAAAAAGGAAGAGAATTTAAGAGAATCTAAGAGAATATAAGAGAAGAAAATGGAAGAGCTTATAAGAAAAGAGAAGAGACTCTAAGAGACTATGAGAATACAAGAGAATCTAAGAGAAGAGAAGGGAATCTAAGAGAAAATGGAAGAGTATATAAGAAAAGGGAAGCAACTCTAAGAGAAGAAAATGGAAGAGAATATAACAAGAAGGAAAAGACTAATACATCTAAGTAAGAAAATCAAAGAAAGAAGAGAAGAGAATCTAAGAGAAGAAAATGGAGGAGAATATAAGAAAAGGGAAGAGACTAAGAGAATCTAAAAAAGAAGAGAATATAAGTGACTCAGGAGAAAATGGAAGCACATACAAAAAAGGGAAGAGACTCTAAGAGAAGACAAGAGAATCTAAGAGAAGAAAACAGAAAAGACTCTAAGAGAATCTAGGAGATACTAAGAGAAGAAAATGGAAAAGCATGTAATCAAAGGGAAGAGTGAGAGAAACTAAGAAGAGCATATAAGAACAGGAAAGAGACTCTAAGAGACTAAAAGAGAATCTAAGAGAAGAAAATGGAAGAGCCTACAAGAAAAGGGAAGAGACTCCAAGAGACAAGAATCTAACAGAATCTAAGAAAATGGAAGAGCTTATCAGAAAAGAGAAACAAAGAGAGTCTAAGAGAATACAATGGAAGAGACTATAAGAGAAGAGAATCAGAGAAGAGAATCTAAGAGAGTACAAGAGACTATAGGACATATAAGAATAGAATACAGGAGAATAGGAATATAAGAGGAGAGAATCAAAGAGATAATTAGAGAATGTAAAAGAAGATAATGTGAAAGAATATAAGAGAAGTGAACATAAGAGAAGATACTAGAAGAGAATATATATTATAAGGAAAATAAATAAGAAAATAGAATGGAAGGGAAGGGACTATAAGAAAATGGAAGAGAATATAAGGAAAGGGAAGAGACTATAAGGGACTCTAAGAGAAGAGACTCTAAGAGTATAAGAGAAGGGAAGAGAATATAAGAGAATATGAGAAGAAAATATAAAGTAAGATAAGAGAATGTAAGATAAGAGAATGTGAAAGAATATAAGAGAAGGGAATATAAGATAATATAAGAACATAACAGAAGGGACGAGAATATCAGAAAAGGGAAGAGACTATAAGAGAAGAGACTCTAAGGGAATACAGGAGAATATAAGAAAGTATAAGAGAAGGGAAAAGCAGGGAATACAAGAGAATGTAAGAGAAGAGAATGCAAAAGAACATAAGGGAATATAAGAGAATATAGATTAGAAAAGAATATAAGAGGATATACAGGAAGAGAATAAAACAAATATAAGAAGATATAAGAGAATATAAGAAGGGAAGAGACTAAGAAAAGGGAAGTCACTATAAGAGAATATAGGCGAATATAAAAGAATAAAAGAGAAGGTAAGAGAACATAAGAGAGTTTAAGAGAGTATAAGAGAAGAGACTATAAAAGACTACAAGAAAAGAGAATATAAGAGACTATAAGAAAATGTTACAGACGACAAGACAAGAAAAATGTGGTTCTGCCATAATAACATCTTTATTTTTTCAGGACAACTAATTTCATTAAAGCAGGAATCTTTAAGTGTATATAGTCTTTTCTGTCATGGAGCCTCAGACCTTTGCAGCAGTCATTAAACTGTGAGATGCAGCTGCACAAGGAGAATCCTTTCTCCAGGGCAAGCAGTTGAGCAGTGATCTGTTATAGCCACCGTCAATATTAGTTATGCAGTGACACTAATGCCTCCAACAGAGTAGATAAGCTCTGTCAGCAGCCGCCGAACAGGAGGGGATGCTGTCGTGTGCAGGGAATGCAGAGGCAAATTCCTAAAGTGCTTGCTGGGTGTGCACTAAGTAGCGATTTGTTCCAGGGATCGAAGGATTCCGGGTGGAGAAGGAACATAAGCCACACATATACACCAAACTGCTAGAAAGTTTATTACAAGACCTAAAATAGATGTAAAATCCAGAGATATACCAAGCTAGAAAGAGAGAGAACTAAAGGCTACCAACAAATAGATTAGGCACAGATTCTTACCGACCCACAGACTTGTTCAATGACCAGGAGGCCAGCTCCGAGGTGCATTGTGTAGAAATGGGGTGGCAGGCACATACTTTGCAGGCGTCCCCACAGAGGTAAGGTCAACCATAAAAGGTGGTTGGATCCACCCCCTTCTCTCAATCTCTCTCTACCCCCGGGCCTTTTATATGCCACAAAGTGCCAACTCATCCCGACGCAGGGGGCCAGCCTGTGTCAGGAGGAGCGGCCCTGCCAGCTCCCCGCTCTGCACACTCACTCCAGATAATCGGGGTGGTCCACCACGGACCAGTTCCAGTGTTATACCCGTCTAATACAGATACATACTTTTTATCTTGATCAGGATGGTCCACCACGGACCAATTTTTACAGTGTTAGACCCATCTAACACACAATTACAGGAGTTTTCCATTCGCATCCCCTGTGGCCTTACCTCTTCTTCCCATACCACTTTGCCATGCTTCACTGCAGGAGCCAAGGACCCTGTCCCTGTACAGCTGGGTTCACCAGCACACTGCATGCTGGGCAGCATGCATTTTCTGCAAGGCTGGGCTTCCTCGAGGCTCCATGATCACCAGGGTGCTAGAGAGGCATCAGTAGAGAGGGGTCTCTGGAAATGTGCTCTTTGCCTGCATGCACCACTCTGTTATGTCTTTTTCTTGAAATCAGGGGGTTAAATACACATCTCTGTTCTGGTGAGTGGTAGCCGGGGCTGCCAGTAAAGTGAGTCTGTGGAATAGGCTGTGTGTGTTATGGTCTATAAACTGCCCATCAGATATGGTACATTTGAACTCTTGACACCGTAAAATGTTTAGTAGATAATATCCTTTACTGAACTAGAAACCTGCACTCCTGCTGCATGCCAGGCAGGCTAGGAAATGTAGATAAATTTGGGGTTGCACACATGACAGCTCTGCTGTGGTTCAGGTGTCATTTTTCTTATAGGTAGATGGCAGAACAGCCCCAGTCCTCCTGCTGAGCTCAGGGGTCCATTCAGCTGCACCAGGGGAGCTTTGCTTTCAAGATGTGACACTTGCTACTCTGCTAAATGACCAGTTCAAACAAGTTGAAATAAAAGCCAACTTCCGCAGAGCTGGGTCTTATTCACACGTGGTGCTTGTGGCAGCAAACATTCAATGTGAACCACATGCCAAACAGACCTTAGTTTCTCAAATAAGCCATTTTCCCCTCCATGGCTGCATTAAAATATGTTCCCGCAAATGAATTTAATCTCTTGTCAGCAAAGCACTTTAGTTCAAGGTACCAAAGACAAGCTTCAGCAAGGGCACAATCCTACCAGACACACCGAAGAGCATGAGGGTGAGAAACCCTTCCTATAATAAAGAAGGATAATTGTGGCTTTGGGTTTTTTTTACGAAGAGCTGAAGAGACCCTCAGTAGCTGTGGGGAAATGCCTGCATTCACTGGGGTTCTAATCATAGAATCACAAAATAATTTGGGTTGGAAGGGACCTTCAAAGCTCATCTAGTCCAACCCCCCCTGCACTGAGCAGGGACATCTTCAACTAGATCAGGTTGCTCAGAACCACATCCAGCCTGGCCTTGAATTTCACCACCCTCATTGCAAAAAACAACGTGGCAGAACTGCAGTTTCTGGTTCTCCCTCTCTCCAGCCCTTGTCTTCTCCTCAGCAGTGCAGCTCCTCTGCTACAGAGCTGGACTCCCTCTCAGGACAATCAACTCTTAGCACTGGAACTGCCCCACCAGCCTCTGCTCACACAAGCGGATCAAGATGGCAAAGCTTTGTTAATTTGTGTATGTCCCCTAGACAGAAGACATGATAAACAATAAGGACCACACACCATAAGTACTGTGGTGGACTCCTGCTGGGTTGGAAAGGCTGCATGGGTACTAGTTCAACAAGACAATACCCAGAGCTGCAAACTCTGCCATTTCAAACTTCAGTAGAGAGTGCAGCTTGTGAAAGACTTCTCCTGCAATACTAAAAAACACAGCAAAAGCTCTGCCCTGGATGCCAGTGCCTCAGTGGGGCCATTGACTGCAGCAGGTAGGGCTTATCAGGTGGCATCGCCTTGGGCACAGGCTCAGCACCAGGTGCTGCCCACTGGTAGGGCTGCTTGTGCTGCATTTTGACTAATGTTTTCAGAACAGGGGATTTTAAACTCCAAGATATTTCAGGCAGGAGTGACTTTTACTCTGCTTGTGTAGTACTTAAATACAGCCCTGACCAGGTCTAGGGCTTCTGGTGCTCCTGCGTTGGTACAAATAACTGCCTGCCTCACAGGTATGGGCTGAACCTTTCCCTGGAGAGAGGCTTGAAGCCATGAGAGCTGGAAGTACCAAAATGTCAAGAGGAAATTGGGGACCTGCATTGTTACAACATCCAACAGGATTGTTAGAAAAATAGTGGTAATTCCCCATCGAGCTGCTGCAAAACAGCCTGCAAGTAAATCGATGGCTGTGTAGAGGAAATGCAATGCAATGATCCCGAATCAGGAAAGCCAATCAAGCTGAGATTTCCTGTGAAAATGTTTTCAATTACATGAATGTAATTGAGAGGAAGGGAAACAACCTTTTGAATTAAGCAGGTAAACAAATTGAGCAAAATAATTTATTTCCTGTTCAAGCAGAGGACATGGTTTTGCTCAGATTTACTGGCCCCAGGTATTTCTATATGAGGATCTAGGTCTGTCCAGCTGTTAAAGTGTCACTCTGAATTTATGCCAGTGTAAGAGGAAACAAAGTCCTGTGTCCAGCTTTGGGGCCCCAACTCAAGAGGGACGTGGAGCTGCCCAAGCGAGCCAGAGGAGGCCACGGAGCTGCTCCGAGGGCTGGAGCAGCTCTGCTCTGGAGCCAGGCTGAGAGAGCTGGGCTGGTGCAGCCTGAAGAGAAAGCTGTTTGGAGACCTTAGAGCAGCTCCAATGCCTAAAGAGGCTACAAGAAATCTGGAGAGGAACTTTTGACAAGGACCTGTAGGGACAGGACAAGGGGGAATGGCTTTACCCTGACAGAGGGGAGATTGACATTAGACATTAGGAAGAAGTTCTTCCCTGTGAGGGTGCTGAGGTGCTGGCACAGGGTGCCCGGAGAAGCTGTGGCTGCCCCATCCCTGGCAGTGTTCAAGGCCAGGTTGGACACAGGGGCTTGGAGCAACCTGCTCTAGTGGAAGGTGTCCCTGCCCGTGGCAGGGGGTTGGGACTGGATGAGCTTTAAACCAAGCCATTCATAATTGCTTCCAAACCAAACCATTTCATAATTCTATAAAATGCAGAAATGGGGAGAATAACTACAGGCAAATTACAGACCAGTTAGTGAAAGCAGAGGATAAATGGATTTGTTCTCTTGGCAGCAGGACAAGGTCAGGGAGCATGTGCTACAATTACCAGACCTACCTCCACTGTCCTCTGTTGCTTCCCATTAGCAGAAACCTTTTTGTTTATTTTCTTTTTGGTCCTGCAGTTGAGAGAAAGAGATAAAAAAGTCTTCTGGAGCTCTTGAAACTGTCTGTCCTGGCATACCCAGTGTCCACACACGCTCTGAAACAAAAGGGTTCTTATATTTATGCAAGAACAAAAGTTGGTTTTTCTTCAGCTCAAGAAACCACTGATGTGAGTCCATAGCATCAACACTGATGAGGCTGAATAGGCTGGTGTGCAGCCTAAAGAGCACTCATGGTCAGTGTGCAGGTCATATGTAAAGCTCATTCAAAACAGAGGAACTCATATACAGCATCGTACACACAGGGTATTGCTACAGCCAGCCCTTGGATAAAGTATGGCTTGCTTTACAAACCTATACATCCTTAGATCATCTTTATGTTCCTCCTCCTTGTAAATATGAAGATAAATTGTAAATAAGTTAAGCTTTCAGTTTGGAATTTTAATAAAGGTGAAGACCTTCCAGACCCAAAGGATTGCACAGCAAAGTGACATTTCAAATTGGTAATGTAGGAAAGAGATGTTCATGGTTGAGGGGTGGGCAGGAAAAAAGTGGGCAGTTTAAGTGTGTTTTTTCCTTGCTGCCATGGAAAAGGTGGTACCTTCAAAGGTCACCCAGGCTGTCTCATGAAATTTTGCAGCACCCCACGTAGGCGTTCCCCATGTTTCACACCACAACCAAAAACACATCATCTAGTCCTGCTTAGTGTACTATATTTTAGCATCCTCCACCAGCCAGCACAGATCCTCCTGACAATGGCCTGTAGGGTTAGGCCAAGGAGGAATGGCTTTAAACTGACAGACATTTAGATTAGACATTAGGAAGAAGTTCTTCCCTGTGAGGGTGCTGAGGTGCTGGCACAGGGTGCCCAGAGAAGCTGTGGCTGCCCCATCCCTGGAAGTGTTCAAGGCCAGGTTGGACACAGGGGCTTGGAGCAACCTGCTCTAGTGGAAGGTGTCCCTGCCCATGGCAGGGGGTTGGAACTAGATCATCTTAAGGTCCCTTCCAACTCAAACCATTCTGTAGTTTTATGTTGGCACTAGAGAGAAACTTGACAGTCTTGAAACACAAGTACCCTTACACAAAGGTGTTTGTGTCTATTTAAGTGATAAGAAGGATTGCAAAGCAAGATGAGCTGTGAGGAAGAGGAGGAGAAAACATGAGATGACACACACTGGGGCAACAGCACTGCACATGTATGCCATGGACAAATATGATTTGAAACCCCTTCACAACTGCTTGGCATGTTCCACATAGGAGCTCTGCCTCAACATGGCAAGGGCCACACTCAGCCCCTTCCACTACTCTCTGAGTGTGGAACTCTACTCTTACAAGAGTACTACATCTGTTTGTATATTCTCCTGCCCCACACCTTGTCCAGCCCCCATGGCAGTACCTGATGCTGCCACCTTTTCCCACCATGATGCCCCACTGTTCTAGAACTCTCCCTGCAACAGGGTGTGCAGCAGCCTCTCCACAGGGTCTCGACAGGCTCTCATCCCATCTCTGCCTGGGTGGCAGCTCACCTGCACAGTGTGGCAGGGCATCCACCTCTCCCCATGGTGGGTGCCTGGTCCAGCAGCAGGCTCTCAGGAAGGCGCAGGCTGGCTCTGGGGGTGACAGTGGGGTGTCTGCAGAGCTGACACTCGTGTGATTCATCTCGATACTGTCCCACGCTCTGCGGCCACAAACACACTTATCGGCACGTCTCCCTTGGAAGGGAAAGCGCGGTGCTTCAGTGGTTTCCACTGCATCTTTTCCATTGTGCCACACCACCAGGCACTGAAGCATACCGCTGTGCTGAAGCATCACACCCCCCCTCCCCGCAAAGCCCCAGGGAGGTATTTGCTCCCTTCCCCACTGGCCTGTGGCTTCTGTTCTCCACTTATCATTAAGGAGTTCAAAACTTTACCTACCCATCTGCAAGGTGGGTGTCCCTGCCTTTCTGCTTCCTCTCAGTCAGTGCATCCACTCTAGAGCTTCGGGGGGCTGTAGCAAGCACTCTCAGTGCAGGATTTCTATTTGAAACTGCTTGTCCCAGGCGCTAATCCCAGATTTTTGGGCATGGAGGTGGAGCTGACATCTTCCATAGGAAAGCTTAGCCTGCTCCTTTTATTTTCCTTGTCCAAAGTAATTTTCTACTGCTGCTAACTCCTCTCCTTTACAGCCAGGTCTGTGTGTGAGGTAGCACTTGTGGTGTGCTCTTCCCTTTAACACAGCTAACTTACTCAAATGTCACCTCTATCATCAGGAAAGGCAGGAAGAAGCATCCGGGCAGCTACAGGATGGTCAATCTCACCTTGATACTGGGAAGGAGATGGAGCTGTTGTCAGCAGTGGCAGTGAGAGGCACTGGGTGCAAAATGAAATACAGGACAGGAAAATCCATTTAAACATTAAGAAAAAAATATTTACTCTCAGGGTGATCAAACACTGGAACAGGTTGTCCAAAGAATTTGTAGAGATACCCTTGGGGTTATTCAAAACTAGACTGGACATGACAGCAACAGGCTCTGAGCAAGGGCTTGGAGTAAACCTCAGGAAGTCCCTTCCAAACTCAACCACTCTGTGAACAAGGTGGGATGATGTCCTTGGGCTGCCAGTCAAAAATAACTCAGCATCAGCCTCTGTTTGGGAAACACAGTTGCATTTACCACAGGCAAACAGCTCTCACAGCTTTTCTTTTGGGACTCTCCTCACATGTTGTTCCTGCCCTTAAACACCTACAGTGACCCTCCCATCCGTCTTTCATGCTGTGTGACCCAAAGAGCTACTGCAGTGTTTCATATAAACATGCTTCCCTGCCCTCTTCCACCACAGCACCTCACAAGTGCCAGATGGTATCTGAGGGGCTTATCAGCGTGTGGTTCAGAGACATTTTACGTAGCTCCCACCTTACTCACTGATTACACTGATAACAATGGTTAGAGCATTGCTGGGTAAGGAAAGAGCAACTAATGTCATCCGCCTGCACTTGTCCCACACTTGTGGTACTTGACACTGTCCCACACAATGTCTAGACTGGACAGGCATGGATCTGACAGATGGACCACTCAGTGGATAAGGAATTGGCTGGTTGATTGCACTCAGGTCCTCTCCTCTGCACAGCCTTGCTGGCCAGCTGTGCTGCAGCACTTCCTCTGCCTGATGCCACTGGGTGCCTCCTGAGCCACGAACGCTTGGGACATGTCTACATCCTGCCATCCTCCGCTCACCGCACCAGTGCCCGCATGCTCTCACCCTCGAGCTCGAGCCAGCAGGCTTCTCTTCTCTCACAGCTCGCACAGCCAGGAGAATACCCATCCTGTTATTTTACAAGCAGCCAACCACCATTAGCATCACAGCAATTAAGTGTTTCAGCTGGTCAGGTACTAAGGGTAAGTAGGCAGTGAGACAATTCCCCACCAGCTGTGTTGCATGCTGATCGTCAACACCAATTAAATAGCTCATCACTGAGCCCTTCAGGGCTTGCAACTCTCTCTTTTCTCCTCTATTTCTGCCAATGCAGGGTCCAACAAGTGAGGCTCTTTGCCACGCATGTGAGATGCCAAGGCCTTGGTTCAGTTGCCAGTCTGTGCCAGTGAGCTGTTGGTGCTGGGCACCAGCCCTGCACATGTAGCCTGTGCCCTTCCTGCAGCCCCACAGGCTGGCCCCGCTCCTCCTGGTCAGGATGCATGGCTGCACAGCCCCCACATGTCCTTCCTCTGTTGGTACCCACTGCTGATTTTGTGACCTTAAACCTACAGGTAATACCACTTGGGTTTCATTCTCTCTTGGTCTCTGTGAACTGCTGCTCAGGGTCCTGCTGTGGCTAAAGGGAAGCCAAGGAGCATTAGGTACCTGGTTTCTGCAGGGCAGCGCAGACATCCATGCAGTAGGTTGTCACCTCTCTTGGTTTCTGTTCTCACTGCAGGGTATTCTCTGGGTACTTTACCTGGAAGATCACAGCATATTATTTCCTAACAGGGGCTGGGAACTGGAAGCTAAATTCGTCACAACATGGGAAACAAGTGATTCAAAAATCTTACCTTTTTTGACCAAGTGAAGCCTTGCATCCACTTCCAGGGTCTTCCAAAGCAGTTCTATGGATAGGGTGATGACATTACTGCTTTCAAGGGATGCAGTGATAGATGAGCCTGAAAATACACGTTTCAGAAAAAAGAGCAAAGAACAAAGAGCTGTGCCTTAGATCATTGTGTTTGAGAGCTGCGATCAGCAACAACAAGGTCAGAGCAGGCAGTTTCCAGATTTCCTTATGCTGTTTGGAAATAGAGAGGAAAAGCCCCTTACTTAAGTGATGTAGCCCTCACCTAGAGCTCTTCTGTCACAGAGGCAGTGTGTCTGCTCACTCTTTCGGGCTGTGCTTCGCTCCCAGGTCAGCTCACTGCACAGGGCCTGGCCAGCAGTGCCCATGGTTACATTAACACCCCTGGGAAGCACTGCCTTGCCCAAGTCTATTCTCATACCTGTGCAGCATATGTATTAAGTCTTTGCTGACAGCTACCCATTCCTTTTATAGGGAAAACCAGGGCTGTTGCCACAGACGTGGCAGGTTTGAAGGCAGTTGATGCAGAAGATGCCATGCTGTACACCATGCTTCCCAACCCTGAACAGCTCAATTCAGGTCCCTTCCCTTACACACCACAGCTCGTGTGCTGTCCTTAGTCATTTCATCCACCACATTCACCCTTCACCCCTCTGGTACCTGCTCACTTCTGAGCTCCCTACACAAGGAAGAAAGAGGAGTTTACATGCAAAGGGTCTGGTGCATCTGCTTCTACACGGGCATCCCTCTCAATAAAACACTGGATGTTTGCCACCACGGTGCTACTGTGACACCCACATTGCCTTCAGCCTCTGCCTTGCTTCTCTTCCTCCACGCTCTCTGTTAAGGATCACAAGGAAACAAACCCACCCTGGCCTTCAATGGTGGGGGACAGCTACTGCCTAGTTCTCTCCAGTCTACGGTGGGGGGAAAGCAGGATACACCCCACAATACTGGTGGCTTTGTCTGTCAAGCCCCAACCTGGTCCTGGTCCTCCAGCAGCAGCAAGATGCTCTTGTACAGCTGTCTCCATCCTTTTCTCACAGCTGTATGTTGCTGCCTAGCTCCTCTGATGCTGCAGCCACCTTATCTACCCCACTTTAAGCATTTCCAGCAGCCACAGGATATGCTAGCTTGTCAAACTGATCTCTTTAAAGCTATTTTGAGCTCAACCATATTAAAACTCTGTGCTCGTTTCCCTCCTCCTCCCACCAGTGTCTGAGCTGCCTCATGGCCTGGAGCACTTGAGAGCCGTGATGCTGGGCACTGCATTTGAGCCACATCTCCAGCTCTAAGGGTGGTGTCAGCCACAGCCCTTTCATGCAGCAGAGCACACCAGCACGGTTTGCCTGCCTTGTACTTCAGCACAGAGGCTGCTGCTGGCATTGCAGATCAGGGCTGATGGATGAAAAGCAACCTGGGCATCAGCTATGCAAGCAAAGACATCTGCCTCATGCAGTTAGTGAGCATAATGATGTGGCAGATTCAGCCTTTGGTGTAAGGTATTTCCCTACTGCTACTCACTGTAATTCAGAGAGGTTTTCCTTGGGTGACAGCTGACAGCTTCCTTCCAGGGTGCAGGCAGCGGGCAGCAAGCCTCAGTTGGGAAACCCAGAACTAAGCACACAAGAACTGGGAGAGAGCTCTGTGCAAGAGTCATGTTAATGCCCATGAGTGCCCAAGACATTCACATATCCCCCAGCAACTGAGTTGTTGTGCGTTTACCAGTTATTGAAGTCTGATTTTGCTGGCAGTGCCCTCACCAACTGACTACAAGGAGGTTTGAATTGCTTGCAGAGGTAAATAACTGCTTAACCAGGCATGTTCTGTCACAGTGTTGCTTCTGGAATCTCTGAAAGCTGTGGGATTTGAGCAGATCCCTCACCACTTCAGTCTCCTGTTAAAGTGGCAAAAAGCGTATTTTAAATTAAAAGGTTAAATTCTTTCCAAAGTGTGTTTAGATGCAAGCAGAAATCAGTGACATATACACAGAATCACCAGTTCAGAGAACTGTTCCTTCTGCATGCCACATAGAGGCACTTTGCACAGGATGGAGTCTGATAAAAGCTGATTTTTATCAGCCCATGAACTCACACTCTTCACATAACCAGTATTCTTGCAGAACATCTAGCAGCCCGTGTGACAGAGACTCAGTAGCTACTACTTACATCTCATGGATTTCCCAGGGTGGCAGAATGCTCGCCTTGAGCAGGAACCATCTAATGCAGCCCTTAATGGTAAATCCCTCATTTTACACTAGTGTTTCCTCCTTCAGGTGTGTCTGTCTGCTTTACATCCACAGAATCCTACTCTCTCCTGGAATGCATGGGCTCAAAATCAAGTTAATCCTTCCACCTCAATTTCCCCTTCCAAGGAGGTGGACAGTTACATGCCTCACTCACTCATGGACGGTTTCAAGCATGCCTCTGGGATGCAGGAGCTGAGATTCAGCTGGGCTTTAGGTTTGGTTGCTGAAATCCCTACCTAGCTCAAAACCAAGCTAAGGGTAATCTTAAGGTAATCATTTGCCCAGCCTGGCTTAAGAAATCACCTTGTCACAGGATGCCCTCACTGTCAAAGGGGTCTCTTCTCAGTGCTATTCTGACCCTCCATTTAAAATACCACTATTTAATAAAGACTGTCTGCCATGTCCTATTGGAAGTGTACTTTAAGATATTAACTCATAAAGTGAGTAAACGTAAACAAGGCTTGACAAAGGATGCTGACTGACAAGGCCAGCTTTGTAGACTCAAATTCACATTTGCGATGTGCAAAGTAAATATTTACTTAAATACCCTATTTTTCATAGGACATGCATGTATTAAGAAGCAGGAGGAAAGTCTTACCATGTATTTTCCTATTTCAGGTCTCAGAACATCATAAAACATCTACACAACAGGACAATGAATGTGTCCAACAACTGCAGCAGCACAAGTCTAGAACTTTATCACCATGTTCACCTCATTGAATTTGCTCTATATAACTTAATTTTCTTTTTTGGAGCAGTATTTAATGGTCTTGCCCTCTGGGTGTTCTTCTGCAAGAAGTGGACAGAAACAAGGGTGTATGTAATCAGCTTAGTCTTTGCAGACTGCTTTGTCATCTGCACCTTGCCTTTCATGGCTTATTTGCTCTAGAATAAGTCAACCCTAGATGAACTCTCCTAGTTTACAGACAACGTATTTCATCAACATGTTAGTGAGTATCTACGTGATTTCATTTATCTCCATCGATCGAGATAAAACATAAAACACCCCTTGAAGGCCAGAACCTTCAGGTCTCCATCAAAGGCAGCCCTTCTCTGCGGGCTTCTCTGGGTCTCTGTGATAATTGGTGCCACTGTACAGATTTGGCAGAGCCAATCCACCCTCTACTTCCAGAAGGACACCACCGCTCCTGCTGCTCTGAGCCTGCTTTCCATGTTCTTTGTTTTTATTCTTCCATTAGTAATCTTGACTTTTTGCTTCACAGAAGTGATCAGGAGCCTTAAGAGATGCCTGAACACAAACTCACCAGAGGAGAAATCAATCCAGAAAGCTGTTCACATGATTTATGCAAATCTGATTGTATTCTAATATGTTTTCTGCCGGCCTTTCTGCCAGCCAGGATAGCATTGGAGCTACCTGTTTCATGCTCCAGGTTAAGAACATCTCCATGACAAGGTGTATTGCCACATCTAACTGCTGCTTAGATAGTGTCTGCTACTATGTGACCAGGGAGTTCCGTGAAGCCCTTCTACCACCCAAAACCAGCAGTGAAAAAACAGATCAAATCCACTCCTTGCAGGCACACACTTGCTAAAAGAAAGGGAGGCAGGGGGGAGAAGGGAGACAAGAGGGATGAAAACCAGCAAACCCCAAAAAACCCCACAACATCTCTGCAACATCAAGAGAAGATAAACCTTCAGTGTTATTGGGATAACTGTTGCTCTTTCTCTCTGGAGAGATAATAGTTTGGTTGAAAAGGGCCTTCAAAGCTCATCTAGTTCCACCACCTTGCAATAAGCAGGGACATCTTAAACTAGAATAGGTTGCCCAGAACCACATCCAGCCTGGCCTTGAATGTCTCTGGGGATGGCACAAGATTTTTGCTAGGTTTAGCATTACTAAGTTAATTGCAATTTACACCCTATGCCTCTATTAATTTCACAGAGCTGTGTAAAAGTGTGTATGTAATTGTTGGTCATGAACATGCCTCCTTTGCACCCTCCAGCACTTAGACGGGTGACCCATGTATGTGTCCCTGTTTTAGTTCACTTTGCAGCTAAAGTCTATTGATCCTTATTGTCAACACATGCAAAAGAATGTATCACGTTTAACCTCATTGTGTATTTCAGATTGTTTGCATTATTAAAATAATCCAGTTTATTTCTTTCATATTCCTTTGAAAGGAATATGAAGTGGGGAGGGTTCAGGCAGTAACAGCATATAATTAAGTACGTGGCCCTACAAAACACCCTAGACTCTGGTAACTGCCCTTCCTCTTCAAGTCAGTGCATCAGATAAATGTGAAGGATGAAAGCAAGACTTAACCAGTGCCATAAAGGCACAAAGTCCAGGAGATATAAGGGCTGAGCCCTGGCACAGACACCTCCCCAAGGGGCTGCTGCTCCCCTCCCTGAGGAAGCCCTTTTAACTCTGTCTAGACCTTCGCTGCACGTGCATGTGACCTGCATCTGCCTTCAAGGAGCCCATGGCTGCAGCTCAATCTGCTGTTGCCACCTTTGGAACTGTGAGCTCAGGAGACACAAATTACTGAGACAAATGCTGAGGAAGCTAGAACCTGGCTCCCATAGACAGGACTGCAGACTACAGACAGCAAACCCATCAAAATGACTGTGAAGTCCCACTGAGCATGCTCTTAAACAAGTGTCCAAAGGTCCTGGCAGTGTGCTCACTGCCTCACCAGTATCTCTGACCAGTCACTGCCATTATCATCTTGGGCTTTGCAGTGATGCTGACGAGCAGTGTTAGATACCTGACTGCTTTGCAGAGGATAAGCCAGAAGGTAATGTCTGTCACCTTTCTTGTAAAGACACTGAGGAGACACTGCTGGGACCTCTCACCTTGGGCTCGCTAATCACGGGGTGCACAAACATCAACGTGCTCCCCCAGAAAGGCTGTCAGCCCCCCTACTACACACACTCTGCAACCACACTGCAGGCTGCCCAGCTTCCTCGGGGACTTTTTGCTGCCAGAAGGGCAATTTACAACCATTATGGGTTGTATTTCAGAAATTATTTGTTTACCCACAGCTGAAAACATTAAATTTTAATTGCTGGGGTTTGTGTGAGGTGAGCAGGGGAAAGCAGTCTGGGTGGTTAAGGATGATGGTAAAGCATCAAGCTGATGCAAGTAGAACAACAGAGGGCACCAGAGACTCGACTGTCCCAAAAGATAAATGAAGCCCTTTTGGGGAACAGGAGTTCATTGCTGGATTTCAGCTGTCGACAGCAGGCTCCGGGGCAGCTGTGCCCTGCATGGAGTAGCATACTGCACTGGTACCCGCGGCCGTGGCACATCCTCTCCCCTGCCACAACGCCTGCATCTACACTGAGGATTAAACCACCCTGACGGCCCCACAAGCAGCAGGTAACGTCTTTTACTTCTTCCCGCACCAGCGTGTGCTCTGCTCAACACATGCTTTGGGGTGTGCTTTCTCACCTCTTAACTGAAGCGCTAGCCTGCTTGTTAACATACCTGCATGAGACCCAAGATTAATGAAAACAAATCTCTTCTATGAAGACAGGCTGAGATAATCAGCCTGGAGAAGAGAAGGCTCCAGGGAGACCTTATGGCAGCTTCCAGTGCCTACAAAAATCTGGAGAGGGACTTTTTACAAGGGCCTGTAGGGACAGGACGAGGGGAAGTGGCTTTAACCTCACAGACGGGAGATTGAGATTAGACATTAGGAAGAAGCTCTTCCCTGTGAGGGTGCTGAGGTGCTGGCACAGAGTGCCCAGAGAAGCTGTGGCTGCCCCATCCCTGGCAGTGTTCAGGGCCAGGTTGGACACAGGGGCTTGGAGCAACCTGCTCTAGTGGAAGGTGTCCCTGCTCGTGGCAGGGGGTTGGGACTGGATGAGCTTTAAGGTCCCTTCCAAATCAAACCATTCCATGTCAATCCTCACATGCACACAGATGCTTTGGTGTCCTCCTGCTTGGCAGCCACCTGTGTCTTCATCGGGTCTTCATCCCTCTCTTTGGTTTCACACCAGTTCCTCCTCTGTGCACATGGAGATACCCAGCTCCAGGCATGCTGCAGAACAGGACATCGGGAACCACTGCCAGCTCTGTGCTTACATAGGCGGTTTGATGGGGCTGGGATGCTCAGCCCCAGTGGGCTCAGCTGCTCCTTGAGGCAGTGCTATGCATCCAGAGAGTGGCTTTTCCACTCTGGGATAACCACAGTAGTCTGGCAGTGAACGGCTCCAAAGTAGGTGGTACTACAGAGCAGCCAAGGACCTGTGAGGCTGAAAGCCCAAGAGAGCCAGGACATTGGCTGTATATTAGTTCCTCCATAAATTCCACCCTAAAAATGACTGTATCCCTGTGGTTCAGTAGTGACATACCAGCTCTGGTGCTAGGGCAGGTGCTGTGTTTTCCTCCATGGTTGCCAGCTCCATCTCCCAGTCTCAGACACTAAAGCCAGTTCAGTTAGTTTATGCAATTGTGCATTTTCACTACAGTTTACATGTTGATGCTTACAAACTGCTGACTTATAAGGCAATGTATTCATAAGAAATTGTAGGAATCTGGGTGTTTTCTTTTCCTCCTCGATGTAAACACTTCTTTTATGAGCTGCAGACTAAGTCTGACTCATCTTTTACAGCCTTCTGCTGGTAGAAGTTGCTGTGCATATTTAAAGGAATACCAGAAGATAGCTTAAGTTTTTCATTTTGTGTTTTCTGCTTCAGCAACATTTCAGCTTCCTATCTTTGAAGTTTGAGATCAGACATATGCTCACATTCCCTTCTCTCTTTGGAGATCTAAGGCTAGATCTGCTAGGGCTGGTGGTACTTAATGCTGAGCAATTCCTCCCCAGCACCCCGCAGAGAGGGGAGTCGGTTCGTAACAGCGTGAACATGAGCAGCTGGTGCCCAGGCAGCCAAGAAGCCACCAGCATCCTGGCCTGTATCAGCAACAAGTGTGGCAGCAGGGCCAGGGCAGTGATCATCCCCCTGTACTGGGCACTGGTGAGGCTGCACCTCGAATCCTGTGTTCAGTTCTGGGCCCCTCACTACAAGAGAGACATTGAGGTGCTGGAGCGGGGCCAGAGAAGGGCAATGGAGCTGGTGCAGGGCCTGGAGCACAAGTGTGATGAGGAACGGCTGAGGGACCTGGGGGTTTAGTGTGGAGAAGAGAAGGCTCAGGGGGGACCTTATCGCTCTCTGCAACTGCCTGAAAAGAGGATGGAGCCAGGAGGGGGCTGGTCTGTGCTCCCAAGGAACAAAAGAAAATGGCCTCAAGGTGCTCCAGGGGAGGTTTAGGCCGGATATTAGGAACGATTTCTTCCCCAGAGGGTGCTCAGGCACTGGAAAAGGCTGCCCACGGCAGTGGTGGAGTCACCATCCCTGCAAGTGACCAAAAACTGTGTAGATGAGGCCCCCAGTGACATGGTTTAGTGGTGGCCTTGGCAGTGCTGGGGACTGGTTGGACCTGATTATCTTAAAGTTCTTTTCCAGTCTAGCTGATTCTATGATCCTATGCTTGGACACAGCCTGCTCACAGCAGACACCTTCCCACCAGCCTGCAGCAGCATTCCCACCACCCCAGGAGTAAAGCCACCTGAGCTACCCCCACATCTGGAAGGACTCAAGTCTGTGGGGTTTCACAGGTCTGACAACACCCAGAGCAAAGAGTGGCTTCAGCAGCAAAGCAAGGGTCTTGGAGACAAAGGGGGAATGCTGCCCATGTCTGCTTCAGGCTGTCTTAAAGCCAATGGCTCTCAGATAACCACAGAAGCAGCTAAGAAAAGGGACCACAAAAATTACCATTCTGCTTTGCAGACCCAGCCCAGACAACCTGTCTCCAAGCTCGGTTTCATGCCTGCCCCCTTTTCTTGCAGAGACAACCCAACATGGAGAACTGCACTGACAACGACAACATGCAGAACAGCGTTGCGCTATTTCAACTTATAGTCTACATCCCAGTGCTCTCTTTGGGGATCCCACTGAACGTGATTGCCTTCTGGGTCTTCTGCTGCAAACTCAAGAGGTGGACTGAGACCAGGGTGTACATGATCAACCTCATAGTTGCAGACAGTTTCCTGCTCTTTGCCCTGCCTTTCTTGATATATTTTACCAAGTATGAGCATCCCGTAGACAATCTGTGTTTCACTATACAGAAGATCTACTTTACAAACATGCCTATGAGCATCCTGATCATCACCTTGATTGCGATCGATCGATACATTGCAATCAAGTTCCCTCTAAAAGCAAAGATTCTTCGATCCCCACTGAAATCAGCTTCTATGTGTGGGGTTCTTTGGATAATGCTAATGATTTACTCCTACTTGCGTCCACATTTTCATAACATAAATGAAAAGTTCTGCTTTAGGAAACAATCCACTCAACCTAGTTACGCATTGTTAGTGTCCGGTACCTTTGGCTATTTTATTCCCTTAGTGATTGTGACTTTCTGCTCAGTACAAGTCATCAAATGTCTCAAGAGGAAGATGGTCACAAGCCCTCATGAGACAAAATTAATCCAGAAAGCAATCCGCATTATTTCTGTGAATCTGTGCGTGTTTACTGTCTGTTTTTCACCCCTCCACATTGCCCTGCTCTTGCGGTTTGCAGTGGATGTTGCTGGAGCTTGTTCTTTGCTCTCGGAAGTTACAGCCTGTCTTCAGATCTGTGCATGCTTAGCAAATTGTAACTGCTGTTTGGATGCATTTTGCTATTACTTTGCAGCTAAGGAATTTCAAGAATTTCCATCTCTGTTCCCCGCTTGTATATCGATGAGGTCCAGGATGAACCAAAGCCAAGAATCCCAGCCACCCACAGATCAAGTTATGACATTAACAAAGCATAGCACACTACAGGTGTTAAGAGCCACCAATGCTGCTGAAGTTTTGAGGCAGAGGGAGTAGGATCTTCTACAGTATTTGCAATCATTGTAGGTACAGGCATACCTGCAAAAAGGGGCAATCCCCTCCAAAGGGTCTGGTATTAACTTGAATTTTGTCCTTCTGTCCTCAGTGACTTGACTCCAGCTTTGACTATAGTCTTAGATCATTGTACCGCAGCTTCAAGAGGGAGAGACATGTGGGATGGAGAATAGATAAGGCCGTTTTTTCCACCCTGCGCTTATTTGTATATAACATGCAACTAAACATAGGAAACTGAGCACCCATACAGCAATACACAAATCCACTTCTGGTACTGTTATATATATGGTCACTTAAAACCAAGAAAAACCTGTGTACTACAATACCAAACCATCTGTGCTGCTCACATCAAACCATATACTGGTAGTTTCCTGCCAGCCTATGTAATTTCAAAGCTTGCAGCTATCACCAGGACACAGCTATTGCCGTGCATGGAGTAAAGACAGCGGCCTGAGACTATTGCCCCATTCCTGCCATATAACACTTGTATCAGCTTGTGGCAACACCCTGGTGTTTGAGAGACTAAAATCATTGTGGGTATAAATAGTGCAATTACTGCATGGAAAAACTGAGCCCCACAAAGCATTGTACACCCCAGAACAGAGCTTTAGCATTGTGCCTATCAGGCATAAATCTGTGAAGATCTGATCTCATCCAAGTGACTGCTGTAAGCCCTGATGACAGGTTTGTTGGATCAACTCTTCAGTGAGTGTCCTGTCTGGTGAGAGGTGACAGCATCTGCTCAAGTTGTCACAGCCTCACACTTCAGGAGTGTTGATGCCCAGAAAACAACAGTGAGCAACATGAAGCAGATGCAGGCCTAATCCCTCCCTTACAATCCATGAACAGTTTTCAGGGGAGGTTTGATGAGGGTGAGATGTGTAAGGCCTTTATGCACAGATACGGCAGACCCACAGCTGAAGGCTTCTTGGCACTGCCCTGCGTGGTGAAGCATTGCTTTGGATTTGGCGCTTTTTGTCTTCCAGCTGCTTAGACAATGTGCAGTGGGGGTTCAACAGCTTTCCTTCACTTCAGTTTGAGACCTTTAATTCTGAAGGTGTCCCTGTCCATGGCAAGAGGGTTGGAAATAGATGATCTTTAAGATCCCTTCCAACCCAAACCATTCTGTGATTATACAGAGAGCCTTAAGCTTTCCTAGCTGGATCCTGGACCACGCATCAATTTAAATGTCTGCTTTTCCAACTACAAATCTTCTCTATAATACCTGTGATTGCTGACTATGCACCACATATCTTCCCACCCCACAGGGAAGCGACAACAGAGTAGATCAAAACAGTTAAACCACAAATAGAAATCTTGGGGCATTAGAAGGAAGTGACCCATAGAGTCAGCATGGGAAACATTACAGAGTTTTAGAAATGCATGTGATAGTTGTATCACATTTGGCTTCATGGTCCTTGACTCTGAGTGTCTTCCGACTTGTAAATACCTAAAATATTCCTCCAGGGAATGCAAATCCATATTCTGGTCATTTAAACCTACAGATAATTAACTTTCTTGGTGACAACTTACAAATAGTTTCCCTAAAAGTGTCCTGTCACCTTCTAGTGTCTGCAGACCACATGCTGAAATCACTGTCTAGACACAGGCTGAACAACATATGAAACTACTATTCCCATCGCAAAAAGCACTCCCCATCCAAACATTAGGTCTCACTGCTTTGTGTCAATACTTCGGCAGAGGTCCCAGAATGATGGAAACTCAGCATAAAAATGGATGAAACCACTCAGGTCATTCAGATGATCATTTATGTCCCAATTTTATTCTTTGGTGTATTATTTAATGGTCTGGAATTACTGGTCTTTCACTGCAAGAAGAGTGCATGTGACCAGCTTAATCACAGCACACACTGCTTGGCCCTCACTCTGCTTTTTCAAGTCACTTTTCAAAGACAGCAAAAGATACAAGAGACAAATTGTGCCTGATCTTAAAAATCATTCATTACTTAAGGAGATGCGTGAGTGTTGTCACCCTTGTAACTCTCAATAAATACACTGCTATTAGCTATCTTTGGAAAGCAGGAGGCTTAGGGTCCCTGTTAGCCCATTCTCCTTTATGGTGTGCTGTCAATGTTCATGACAGGTGTCACTTACATGTCCAGGCAAGAGGTGTTCAGCAAGGAAGACATCTTCTGTTTCCAGAAATAGCGCAGAGGGCCTTTAAAAACACTCTTCGCTGTAGAATCCCCTTCTGGGCTTTTGCACCTTATTGGTTATAATGAATGCCTGTTCCAAACAGATTATTATGAAAACATTAATGATTTTGAAACGAGATGAAGGCTGATCCATATCAACCTGTTATCCTACTGTTAACTCAAAAAGCAAACAACTTACTTGTTTTGCAAACCCAGTCATGTTCATGTTTTTTGCCTGTTAACATGGGGCACCTTGTCCAAATGACAACGGGCTCCAGTGAGGTCGTCTACTCTGAAATACAAAACAGTAATGCTTTTGTGCCTGTGGCCTCATGGATAGTCCTCATAGGATGGCAAATAATAGCTGTTGAGATACCATTTGCTACTGTTATATAACCAAAGAATTTCAGAGCACTTTCTTCTTCCCCATGCCTAGAGTTTTCAAATCAAGGAAGGATCACAGACAAGGCACTCTATTAAATAAACTAAACAGCTTCCACGGTTTCACCCCAGCCAGCAGATAAGCACCACACAGCTGCTTGCTTACTCCCTGTCGGTGCCAAAACCAGTACAACTGTGCTAAAGAATTTATACTTGGCATTCCTATACGTAGCCAAGCTTGCTGCATAAAGAGCTGTATGAAGTGAATGTTTTTTCTTGTAGGAAGCAAACCGAGGCCTCCCACTGTTCATGTTCTAAATTCAAAAAATTAAGTATTTCTTTTTCTTATTATAAAATAGAAATGTGTTGACTTCACAATCCCACTCATCGTGAAGTACTATTTTTTGTTGTTTGCACTGACTGCTATGAAAACAAAAAGGAAACATTCTTTAGCAAGTGATAATAAAGCTATCTCACAGTAATATATCTATAAATAAATATTAATTTATTACCATTATACATCAGAGTCCTCTATTATTAACACTAAACTTAGACCAGAGATTGTGAGAAGAGACTTAACTACCATGAGCTAAGATCTGCCTTACAACATGATACTTACAGCATAACCCAAAGATGAGCAAGGAACTGCCTGATTGCCTGAAGATGTAGATACTACCTGGGACAAAAATTATTATCTGCTTTACATGTCAAGTTTTAATGATGTTAATGATGGGTTTCTGGCACCTTTCTTCAGTCAGAGCAAAACCTCAGCTCAATGAGTGCTCCCAGTAAATGGAACAGCACCTGGGCCCGCAACAAACCAGCAGCCATCATACAGCACTGGAACAGCAAATCATGAGGACAGCAACACTGTTATCCACAATTTTTTCCAATTTCCTTGCACAAGAGTCTGGCTAACAATAGTAGAGAGCAGCAGCCACAGTCCATCAGCAGCTTCAACAAGCAGGGCTGGACCACTGCTAATGTTTCAGCAAGATGTAATCTCTCTGTCCCATAAAAGAAAAAGATGCTGACAATAGCTTAAACTTTAAATGAGGAAATTGATGCTGCAGTAAAAATTTAGGCTGGGCAAAACACAAACAAAAAATAACATGCAAGGAAAAGCCTACCAAGTAATCCAGATTCTTGCTTCTATGTGAGCAGCCATCAGATCTAGCATTTTTGGCCCTTCTAAGCAGGGAAGGCAGGGGCCGGCATGAGGCGGTATTTCACTGCATTGATGCTGTGAGAGTATGGAGAGAGCTATAGTACAGAGACCTCTCAAGTGCATCTGCTGTGGCTCAGTTGGTTTGTGGTGCTGAGGAAGGGAGGGGAAAGGGGAAACAGTATCCGCAGCCAAGGTTGGCCACTGTTTGAAGTGGATGCACTTAGACTAATGCCACCATTGCACAGGCTTTCCATGCTAAAAATAAGACTGACGTGTTCAACTCCCATCCTTGTAGCTCTGTTTTGGTCAAGATCTGCTGTTGCAACACGTGTTCCTGTGAGAAAGCCAAGAAATGAAAACCACACAGGCAGAGGCTCTGCAGAACCCAAATGCCATGGGGCAGTGCAGTGTCCCATCTCCCCCTTGCATGTGCAGAGGGAGTACTGGTACCTCTCACCTTGCCAGAGGTGTCCCACTGTGATATGCCAGCAGCTGTAGCCAGCAGAGCACAGCCTCTGGGAGGCAGAGGAGGCCAAGTTCTTCCCTCACAAGAAAAGGAGGCAGGATCCCATCAAACCTGTCTATTAGCAAACTGTGCCAGGAGCACAGAAAACCTTATGAGAAGGGCTTTCTTTGACTGGGAAACAACCTCAAGCAGGACATGAGGCAATGTTTACAAGGGAAAGAAAAATGATTATACAGAAGTAAATCTTAGACATCAAGAAGTGCAAAGGTCAAACATGTCTTTGCAAATTCCTCCTTTAGACATGAAAAGCTACCTACAAATTACAAGCAAAGAAGTGAGATCACCTAGCACTGCTGCTGATAAAACAACAAAATTGTCTAGGTATGTCCTAAAAACTACCTGATGAAGAATGATGAAGAAGGATGAAGAACCCAGAAAGTCCAGAATTTTAAAGGAATTGGCACATGAAATCTCACACCAGCAACAAGGCTTTTAAAGAAGTCGGCCAAAATATGGTCAGGGGGCAGAGACCACCAAACAGAGTCCCTTCTCCAGGATGAGGGAAGAGAGGGAAGGGTCTGGCCAGTAACAGGTCTCCTATGGGCAGTTTCACAACATGTCTGAATAACATTAAATGGGAGGGAACAAAGAGAAAGGCAAAAGTAGTGCTTTACCTCACACGAGTATTTTGCCTTGCTGGCTTCTTCCACTAACAAAATCACTTTTCCAGACAAGGTGTGGTAGGTGCTAGTGTCAGTAAAGGGTCCTTTGGAGCACGTTGCACGTGGTAATGCACTTAGTCCTGGCGCTGGTTCCCAGTAGTGCCTTAGGTCCCTGGACTACCCTGATGGAGAGCTGCCAGCAAGGAAGTGAGGAAATGGCACAAGTGCCACATGGTGACAGCACTCACAGGGCTGAAACAGGCTGAGAACTGCAGGGGGAGGAGAAAACACAAAGTAAGCATCACTGGTCTGAGGTAGAGGTGGTAAAACCTGCAACCAAATGGAAGAAAGGAGCCATAAGCAGCTGCAAGAGCCTAGAGGTTTGCTGGTAGGGAGCAGAGGTGGAAAAGAAAAGCATGAGGATCCTGACCCAGTGGTGTCCAGGAATCAGATAGAGACCCAAAAGCCAGACCAGGAGACACACAGGTTCTCTGCAGACAACACTTAACCATAGCTTTGCCTACTGGTAGCTGGTGTTGAGCTGCTCTGACGTATTCAGGTAAACCTGATGATTACAGCCAGCTGTTTTGTGCCTGGTAACATGGTTTATCCCCCCCTTGAAGCCTCACCAGGCTGATGGGAGACAAAGCTGCCCTCATCTGGTGACCACAGCACAAAGCTGTGAATGGGAAGCATCACACCAAAGAGATGTTATGAGCTGAGCTTCCTTCAGGCCTGATTTTGACTGCTCATGGTTGATATTGGTAGTGATTGCCTTGACACAGACAATAGAAATATGTGGACAACATTTGAGGATGATGCAAGTGAAGTGTTTTCTGTACAGTGGTGAAACTATCACAACTCAAGTGCTAGATGACTTTGAAAACTCAAGTACTAACAAGGACCATGACATGAAAATGATGGTGGTTGTGGATCAACGAGCTGGGTATACTAATAGGTCAGTAACTACCTAAAAGCATCCACAAAGAAGCAGCCACAAGAAAGACAAAACCAGTCCTTGGAAGCTCAAGAGAAGTGTTTAAATCAAGCTCTATACTGACTGTACACTGATAACAAGGAATTAGCCTCAAAGACTGATTTGTAATGCACAGACAATGCAGAAATACTCCTGAAGCTGCTCTAAGACAACCTGGAAAGTGGGAAGGGAAAATGCGTTTGCCCCAGACAGCAATTCAGGGTACTGCAACCACAGAGCAGCACCAGAGTCAGCAGGTCACAGTGGGTCACACGACCCCCAGGGTCACAGTGCCACATCTTCTTAGAATTGCGGGTGGAACAGAACTATGGAACATGAGAGAATTACTGTGATTCAGAGTGAAACCCAGTTATAGTAATCACACATCTGGAAACCACAGCACTCACCTCTCCAGCAGCTCTGTGAATGGGCCGAGGTGCCACCAGGTCTCAGCAGTCCCCACGCCAGCTCTAGCAGGAGCAGTGGTCTAGAAGGCAGAGAAAAGACCTCAGGATGCTTCAGGACAGTGGGTCCCCTCCAAGAAATGAGCACAGCCTGTTGGGCAAGGAAGGTCAGTGGGCATTGCCCAATGAGGTATCAGGCACTGGAAAGTAACTCAAAGGAAAAACCCAAAACCATTGCCAGAGAAACTGCTACAGAGCTGCACAGCAGACGAGCATTTCATTTTGCTATTGCAGGCTCCTCAGTCAAAAGGGGGTGGTACAAACCACACCAGTGGTGGTAGAGGAAGCTCAGCCCTGGAGAAATGCATTGAGGAGGGGCAGGGGTACTTGTTCAACCAGCACTGCCGCTCTCACAGCCACCTGCAAATGGACACTGCAGACACCTCACGAGACATGTGCCAGGGGCACTGCTAGGAGGGCTCACTGTGCTGCACATCCTGTGTGGAGGAACATTCTCTCTCTCCAGGGACAGCGAGTGAGTAGGTAATTCCTCCTGGCTATTTGCCAACCTGATTATTTGAGCTCTGCAGGCACTGCCTTTCCCTAGCCATGGTAGGACACCAAAATGGTGGTGGAGAAACTGAGAGAGGGCTGGAGCTGGTGCATTCTCAAAGGCTCATTTTGATAATGGCCACATTAGACATATTTTGTACACTTAAGGCTTTTTCAGCCTTTGCTGGATCTTCCTGTTATCTGTTATGATTGATTCTTGTACCTTGTGGGCTCTTAACTTTTTCCTTGTGTCCAAATCACAGAGCTGCTACAGGTATTGGCTATAGCATATTCCCCCACCTCTGAAGAGGTCTCCTGGCACGATTGCCCCAGCGGCATTATTTTCAAAGCTAGCCAGGAGCTGCAGATGCACAGATATGCTGCAGCACTGCCCTATGGTTTGCTTGCTCAGGCCCAAGCATTCTCCCCTGCGCTCCACACACAGCCTTCCCCACATGGGACCCAGTGCTTTTCTCTCCTCCACAAGTGATCAGGCTCATGATCTGCTCCATTCCTTTCCTGCTAGGTAGCCTTCAGCCAGATCTGCTCTGCAGAGTCGTTTCCACAGGCATTGTTGATAAAGCCCTGAACTATCTAAATAAACCACTGATTCAGTGGCTTCTAAAAGTTTTAATCTGCTTTTCTAGGAACTGTGCCTCTTAATGTCCCCAAACTGAACCTCAGCAGCTGTGGTATCACAGCCTGTGAAAGCTTTCCACTTGTCCAGCTGTGTGTTTACATCCCAGTTTTGCTTCTAGGCATTTTGCTGAATGTGTTGGCGCTGTGGGTGTTCTGCTGCAAACTCATCAAATGGACAGAAACTAGAGTATACATGGTCAACGTGGCTGTGGCTGACTGCCCCGCTGCTCTTTACTTTGCCTTTTGAAACTTCATTCCAGTTCTGTCAGCTGAAGGTAGGTAGATGATGCCTGGTTCTGAAAGGTGGTTATTTCATAAACCACTTAATGAGCATGAGTATCATCACTGTCGTAGCAGCTGACGGGTACCTTGCAATCAAGTACCCTTTGAAAACCAAGGTGCTGAGGTTGTCACTGAAGGCAGTTTTGCCTCTGGATTTCTTTGGACGGTCATCATCTGTGTGATGTCCCTCATTAAAAAGTCAGAGGACTGAGAACAAGATGAACTTTGCTTTGAAAATCTTCTGTTAAGCCTTCAGTGATCACCCTGTGTGCTATTACTGTAGGATTTTCTGTACCACTGATCATCTTGAGTTAAGTCATTGCAGAACTAATGAGAAACAAGAATGAAGACTGTCACAAGGAAAAGGTACTCAGGAAGGCTGTCTACATTGTGTCACAAATACGGCTGTGTTCATCGTATTCTTTTTACCTCTTTTCTTCAGGCATCTCCTTTGCTTTATAATGGACTCCATCAGCTCCAACTGCTCTGCAATACAGAGGGTTAATAATTCAGACTTTAATTTGATGGACTGTTCCCCAATAAGGTAAATATGCCTCTAAGATTTCCTCCCCAGTATGGGATTTGTGTGCCAAGAACACAGTGATTTGAGAGACTACCTGATTGCCAGCATGCTTTTTATATCCCTCAAGTCTCACCAGCATGGGTGTGAGCTCTTCAGAGGTGAAAGCTCTGCACAAATCAAACAGCTATTTTAAATGTGCAGAAAAAAAATACTTCACCTCCAGTAACTGCTAATTAAATGGGTGGAGGAGATACAAAGCCACTTACAAACAAAGCATTTCCAAGCATTTTTGGTGGCCTCAGCAGCCTCTGGGAAGCAAGGGTGGTCTGAGTATATGCCAGCAATCACCAACCCTTCCAGCACTGCCTGGAAGGCAGAGAGATCCCATCCCATGCACAGACAGACTGTAACTAGCCAAGCAGAGCAGGCCTTGGCTGGCTTGCTTTGGTCTTGCTGCAAAAACCTAGCTGTCTGATCACACAGAATCATCAAATTGACAAGGTTGGAAAAGACCTTTAAGATCATTATCCATTCGCCCAGCACTAAGTCCACCACTAAACCATGTCATTAAGTGCCTCATCTACACGGTTTTGAACACTTCCATGGACAGTGATTCCACCACTTCCCTGGGCAGCCTGTTCCAATCCACCAAGCTTTTGAGTATGTGCAACTTAACCTTCTTACAATAGGACACACATTCTGTCTTCCAGGCTTCCCAGATTCCACTGAAGCCATGTCTGGACAACATCAACCTCACGCTTTCCAAGTGATGAGAGTGCAGGTCTAAGGAGGGCAGGTATCTCCTACCATGCATAACTGCATACTGCCCTCCCAGCGCCTGCAGGACACAGCTAGCACAAACATCTTGCATTGGCATCTCCTGCATTATACTAATTCTAATTCTATGAACTGATGGCAGAGCTGGACACAGCCAGTCTGACACCCTTCACAAACACTGAATGGACTTGCTACATGATCTTAAGGTCCTTTCCAACCCAAACCACTCTATGATTCTATGAACAGATCACTTGAAAGCTCATGTGGAGCTGCTGCAGTGCACTAGAGGTGACTGTACAGGCAGGACACACACCCAAACCTCCTCTAATTTTGATGTTGTTGCTCACACCAGTTTTCTTGCTCGGAGCTTTCCATTTGCTGTCACACTTTAAATGAACCCTACTGTCAGGTCCTGAACCAGGGCAGCTGACTGAAAATCAAGAGTTCAGCTGAATGCCACATGTGGGTGGGAGCGTGAAAGCTGTCACCAAAAAACTGTCACATACGTCAAAGTTGCTCCCATCAGAGGTAGAAAAAGAGGGCGCTCCTGGGGAAGTGGAAACCGAGGTGGCTCACTGTCATTAGCTTCAGACAGAAGCATTCCTGTCTGTCTCTATTTCTGAAGGCTCAGAAACATCACCAAGTCAATCTAGAGGGCTGAGCACTACATGCGCCAACCCAGGACAGCATCTGACATCATGCACTCCTCATCCTCAAAGGTGCTAAAAGGCTGCAAGCCTGTCCATCAGAAAGACCAGCAGCAGTCTGCCAGCAGCTTCAAAACTCCCATTTGACTTCTGCCTGCTGACATTCTTCTACCAAGACGAACACTTCATACTCCTGTCCATGTGGGAATGACAAGCCCGGCAGGAGAAAGTCCCTAGTCTCAAGAGCCACGTTCCCTTCTTCTGCACCACCATCCCTCACCAACCCATTTTATTACCAACTGCACGGACAACTAGGCATCAACCTGAAAAACGCATGAGGAACCATCTTCCCGCTTCCTAATCTGACCTTTTGCTTCTCCACCTTGTGCCAGAGTAGCCTGTCTCTGATCAGCAAAGCCTATGCTGTTAAATGATCTGACTCAACAAATGACCCGTACAAGGGCAACAAATCCCAGATATCAGGAACTAAGGGAAGGTCAATCAACCAGAAAGCTGTCACAAAAAAGGGAAAAAGAAATTATTTGAAGATACATTTTACAATAACAGCTAAAGAAAAAGTCTCTGTGAGTCATCCTCCATCATTCCTAAAATTCTGATTCAAGAAGAAATATTGTGAACACAACCCTCAGTCTCCAGCTGAAAGTAAATAACACATCAGTCAGTACAGAGACAAAATACTCCTTTTTTCTGCTTTTTTCCCTGTGCTGGCAACAAAAAGCAGTGTGGCTTTTGTCTCTTTGAGTCTCTGGCACAGAGTGCCCAGAGAAGCTGTGGCTGCCCCATCCCTGGCAGTGCTCAAGGCCAGGCTGGACACAGGGGCTTGGAGCAACCTGCTCTAGTGGAAGGTGTCCCTGCCCATGGCAGGGGGTTGGAACAGGATGAGCTTTAAGGTCCTTTCCAACACAAACCATTCTGTGATTCTATGCTTCAATAAAAGATGTAAGGGGAACAGAAAGCAAGTAAGCATCTAGGAGAGACACAGCTATGAGGGAATGGCAGTGACTGCAGCATGCAGGAAGGGAAAACAAACACTTTGCATAAATTTAGTTCCTGATGCATTAGGTTTATAAAACTAGAGAAATTAGGAGTTCCCCATAATTACTATGTCTGAGTGGAGAGCATGGGTAGTTTACGTAGTTTACTATACATATATTTTTTATACATATAAACTGCTCTATTTTCTTGAACTCCTGATTCCAAGGTGTTCTGCATGAAGCAGAAGGTTTAGTCAATAATCTCCAGATGGGACTATCAGACTTAGATTAGGGTTGTTTTTTACTTTTCTCTCTCTCAATACAGTAATTAACCTCTGTGCTAAGCTGCCTTTTCAAGTGTCCGAAGGAGTTGTATTCCCATAACATGTTCTCTCTGGATCTTCTGAAAACAACTGCCTTCAGTCCCCGGTAGCCAAAGCTTCTTCCTGTGACTCAGATCTAACTCTGCTGCACAGTATCAGTGACTGTCATGAGCATCTGGTCTCCGCTGTCAGTACAGAGCTCTTGTTTGTATGCAGCCGCAGAAAAAGTGCAAGTGCATGACCTCTCCACCTCTCCCATGCGCCATGAGGAACAGAGTCTTGCATGGAAATCAGCCTCCCGCAGTACAGCTCACCTTAACACCAGTTTTTTTCCAGTTGTAGTCACACTGAATTGGAAGCAGAAATCCAGCACAGCCCGTACTGCCCCAGACCCTGCTGCTGTCTGTCTACAGCATCAGAGCCCCAGAAAGGCTGGATCTGCCGGGCCCTGACACTACACCACAGATCTGGAAGACCATCCTTGCTGTGGCAGGTTGGGAACCCACCAGATACTTTCCCAGGTTACTGCAGCCTGCAGGTCAGGAACCTCCTAAACCAGAGATTGCTCCTTCATGTAATGTGGCACATCAGGCACTTTTCTGCCTTCAGTGAGCACACAGAACCACTTTTATACCTGTAAAATTATTTAAAAGAGCTAAATATCTAATCAAACTATCAACATCCAGCCATATACAGCACAGTCAGCACGCCTCTGTACCTGCCAGAGCTTCATGGAGCATGGCACCAGGCAGAGCAAAAGGAGCCAACGCAGCCAGCACCCACCTGGTAGATCCTGAGCTGGATACTGCTCCTAATGGAAAACATCTCCACGCTCCTAGAGCTGCCAAAAGCTAAAGATTGCTCTGAAACTTCAAAAGGCCCAAGGTCTGCTATTAGACTACGTGGCTGCACAGAAAGTGTCAAACCACTAGAGGGAAACCTGACCTCAGCTCACCTCAAAGTCAAACGGGATTTGGAGGAGGCAGGATACCCAAACTGGGCTTAAATGGGAGGGAAGGAGGAAAGAAACATAGGTGTGAGGCAAACTATCCGTGAGTGTCAGTTCTGGTACTTTTGAAATGCATTCAGCTCCTCTGAAATGCCTTTATCCCTCATGTTCTCACTCTTTTCACTTCAGTGGGGAGCCAGGTTGGACACAGAGGCTTGGAGCAACCTGCTCTAGTGGAAGGTGTCCCTGCCCGTGGCAGGGGGTTGGAACTGGATGAGCTTTAAGGTCCCTTCCAACACAAACAGTTTTATGATAATATGATGTTTTTCCATCCCTGGTGATAAGCAGGAAGGTGCTAAGTCCCCAGCTCCCCATCCCTCTCTGGGAATGGGCACTCACTGCAGGGGCAGCCCTCTCCCTGCAGCACTCCAGCTCACAGGGCAATTCTCCTTTAGGAGACAGCCTCCTGGAAGGATGCAGCCATTTCATCCTGTTTCAGGGCAACACTTCTCCATGTGCTATCATTGCAACTGGCCGCACACTTCCCCTTTGTTGGGGGAAGAGAGGGAAACTGATGAGTTTGACTTGTGGAAAAGCTTTGGTCTGTGATGAGAAACAGCCTGCACACACAAAAAAACCCCACTGACACAGTAGTTTTGGGAATGCCTGGGAAGCTGCTGTACCCCGAGAAGAGCCTCACAAAAATGGTCCTTTCCTGTTATTGTCAGCCATATGGGCTGTGTAGGTTGCTAGAGATATCAGGAATGTTGGAGTCACTTGAAAGAAAGTCTTTGAAGGTGGTACTTTTATCTGGCTGCTCTCCTCAGCTGAAACAACTGCAGCAAGCTGAAGTAATGTGTGGATTCACATGCTGCCATCACCAACACAGCCCTCTGCTGCTGCACCCTTCTCTGCCCAAACGCTAACCCCAGCTCTAAACCTGGCTCTTCCACACATTTGCCTAAGAGCTCTTGTGTCTCTTAACTCTCCCTCATGTGATCTGAGGGCATAGTGAAGATGCTGCTAAAGTGCTAGAAACACTAGATGAAGGAGCAACACTTAGAAGTAATCCTCTGACCACTGTTAACTTGCTTGCAATACACAAATGAGCACATTAAATTTCAGACCAGAATCTTACAATGTGTCATAAGTGATTCTCTTTAGCAGTAAAAATATGGCATTTCTTTTACTGTTAAGCAGGTATCTTGTTTGTACAGGTTTACTAGGTTATTTTCCATGTTACATAAACAGTACAACTGGGAGAAGAGTCACCTAGTCAACAATGAGTAGTAAGCTCCAGGTTTGTCATCCACACTAACTGCAGCTGGATGATACCTCTACTCTTTTCTTTATATAGCACTAGTGATTTTGGCAGCAGAATAATACATTTTAAAACATTTAGACATTGTTTAGTCAGATGATACAAAATTATATACAATGATCTCTCTTCTTTTGCTAGGCAAAGCTCCAGTGTAATGGATATTTTGTAGTATCAGAATTAGCAGTGAAACTCACAATACCCTTTAGCCAGGTCCTGAAAGTTTTAACATAAAATAAGATACAACCTCCCTTACCTCAATTTCCAGCCAATAACCCAGAAAGGACTGCTTCAGGGAAGCTCACTCTGGCCTACAGATGATGGAAGGCAAAGAAGCATCTGCAGAAAACAACATTAATTCTGTTCACATCCTTTTTTCTGTTATCTCTCCCATCCCCCCCTTTTTTGTAGCTTTCTGTTGCTGGGTTTCTTTTTATGGAGTGCAATGATATATGGGAGAACTCCTGACTTTCAATCAGCTGTAGCCACTGCTGAGATCAGGGAACAAACCTGGGCTAAATTAAGCAGAGAGTAAAGAAACCTGGTGATGATACAACCCTGCTAAAGGGCTCCTGTCAACTTGCAGAAAATAAGGAGGACTCATACCAAGGTAAGAGTTTATGCCACCCTGGGGTTACACTGATTTGTACTCAGAGTGTGCCATCAGATGGGTTCTTCTCTGCCCCCTTCATTGCTAACACACATGTAGCTGTCACATTATCTCTAATTTGCCTCAATCTTCTGCATGTGAAAGCACAGGTTTGCAAAAAAGGATCAGGAAGAGAGCAACTAATGAAAGCTGAAGTATTCCCATGTCATAACTAGCAGAATTTTGTCTAACCTGCTTTTAATAACACCTCAGAGCAAGCATTATAAGGTGATTGTCTTCAGCACTAGCGGGGTTTATTTTAATCTCCAGACAGAGCATTTCCAACTGCAGTGTAAACCACAGAATGATAGAATAGTTGTTGGAAAGGACCTTAAAAAGTCATTTCAGTCCAAATCCATTATTTCTTTTCCCGTCTGCAGTGGATATAGCAAACTATTTACTCCCTTCCACTTCAGAGCTACTATTTATGCATTTGAAAACCTATTTATTTCCTCCACACTTCAACATTTGTGCTCTAAATATACCCAGCTACTTCTGTGCTTCAGATATAACTCACTGCGTTTGCTCCTCTTTTCTAGGCTCTCTCTCGGATTGAGCTGGTTTGGGTTTTTTCACTTCTTCCTTTAATTTTTAAGAGGCACCCAGGACTGAATATAGTTCTTCTAAAGCCTTCAACAATTGCATATCCCTTAAGCATGTTGACTTTTTCTACATCTTCCATTTCATTTCCAGTCATACTCCATTTGCAATCTGCTCTAAGCCCCAGATCCTCTTTTTCAGCTCTGCAGTATATCAGGCTCACCCATATCTCACATTTGTGTTCACAGCTATTCCCATGTATGTGTAAAACTTTGCATACGTCTTTTTGCCCCACTGAATTCTTTCTTTTCCAAACCATTTAATCCAACTTTTCAATAACGTTTAAAATACTAAATTTCACTTCCACCATCTTGTAGACTCTCATTCCTGCAACAACTGACATGTTGTAAATAGACCGAAGTCTTAGTTTAGGAGACCACAAACAGAAAAGCACTTTTCATAACACTTATAATAATATAGGGAAATATTATTCTAAAATAGTATGTTCATACAGGCGTAAACTACAGCCATTATCTTTACACCATTATGAATTACTCTAGTGCTATTAGTAGACAGCCTACACAAAAATCTGGAAATACTACTGCTTTCTTGTGCCAGAACACTGTTTTATGCACCAAATTCTTGACTGTCACTTGTCAGAGTTCTATGAAACACAGCATGAAGGAAAAAGCCCCTTTCCACTGGCTGCAAAAGCTAGGTGCTTCTACCCACCACTGCCTGAGATCAGAGATATAGATGCTGCACCTCTACAAGCCATGAGTGATGCAAACACAAGCAGCACTGCTGCCGTGCTTCAGAATAGCAGAAGTGAAAGACAGCATTGTCTGGTTTTAAGTTAACCTCAGTTTAAGACTTCTTTGTTAAACAATGGGGAACAACATGCATCAAAGACATGCAGCATAATGTCTCAGCCAGCAACCCTAGGACCCATCAGGTGGCTCCAGGATAACTCTGTCAGGGCTAAAGTGATGACCAAACTGTGTCTTTATGTTTAACTAGTGACTGATTAACACAACCCCTAGGCCAAAACCGCCCTCTGCTGCTCAGCACCAGAGGAGGCCCTGGACCCTCTCCTACCATGGCCTGGAGCAGAGCTCTGTGGTTCCATCACACTGGGTTTCTCCGGCAGCACTGCAGGCTGCAGCTTCATCCCACAGGAACAGTGGATCAGACCTTGGGAAGACCCCCACTGTAGAGTGGCAAAGGCCTGAGTTGTGACCAGACACTGGGCAAGTTCCAAGTTCCTCACTAGCTGAAGGCATCTCCAGGAAAGCTTTGTTTCACCATCAAGCTGTGAAATGACTCTTGGGGTGGGAACTAAACACTTGCCTTTTGAGGAATACTGCAGATTTCAGTTGAAATTGGAGAAATACCTGCACATCTGGCCAGTTGCCATTGTTTATCTGGGTGCTCCAGAACAGCCCCAGTTGGAGGTTTAGGCTCAGTAAAATGATGTGCAAAGGAACGTCTTTCTCTGGCCTAAAAAAGATTAAGCTCGTCTACAGCCCCTTTTTGCAAAGGCCAAAATAGGTCAACACTTGGTGCATGCATGCAAGGAAATCCCTGGGATCGGTAAGGAGTCCAGCAGCACCAGGGTTTCAATGTAGTGATACCATTCAATTCCTGTATGATAACCTACTGCTACAAATTCCTCAGCCACATCAGTACAATACCTGTACAACAGCCCTGGTCTTAGCAATCGCTCTTCCCACCCAACACAGGAAGAAACGGGGTTTATTCAGAGGTTGTGTCCACAGATATTCAAAAGCTGACATCTCAGGTGGGTGTTTCAGTAACCTGGTAAGGTTAATTTGAGAGGTTTTAATCTGTTTGAGGTTTTTCTCTTTCCTGCAGATTGCTTTCTTGATCCCTTCCATGTTCTGAGGCTTTTCTATACAGGCTATTTATGGGAATGCACCTGTGCTACAGTGAAGGGACCTTTTCAGCATTTCAGATCAACTTGTAGCACTTGGTTTGAAGTGGGAAGGTAGAAGGTTGTCTCTGTAAGTGCCATGATTATACTCAAATGAAGTGCAGTTTTATTTCCAATGCCATTCATTCACTCTAACTTGTGTGTAAAGACACTTGGCTATGGCAGGCAGCCGGAACAAAGACGATCATATTGACTCAGCCAGACTAACATTGCATTTGAATTAAGTATCTAGCCACTGTTGGGCTTCAACACCACAACATCTCTGAGCACACAGGAGGATGAATTCCCACTGTCCCTGAAACAAGCCAGAGTGCCTTTCCCTCTTGGGAGCCAGCTGGGCTGGCAGCACATTGCAGCATCCCCACCTTCTACAGGATCCAAGACCCTGAGACCAAGATCAATCATTTAATAACAGGTTGGAAGGGACCTCAAGGATCCTCTGGTCCGAATTTTCTTGGCAAAAGCACAGTCTAGACTAGATGTCCCAGCACCCTTTCCAGCTGAATCTTTAAAGCATCCAACACTGGGAAACCCACCACTTCACTGAGGAAATTATTCCAATGGCTGATTGTTCTCATTGTGAAAAGTTTTCCTCTTGTATCCAACTAGAATCTCCACAGGAATAACTTGTACCCATTATCCCTCATCTTTTCCATGTGACTCCTTTTAAAAAGGGAGTCTCCATCTTCTTTGTAGCCACCCTTTAAACACTGGAACATAGTGATAAGGTCTCCCCTGAGCCTTCCATCAGCCTTTCCTCACATGGCAGGCTTCCCAGTCCCCTTTGATCACCCTCCTTTGGACACACTAATAGTTTGAGGTCCTTTTTATACTGAAGTACCCACAATAGCACACAGTATTTGAGGTGGGGACAAATCAGTGCAAGGTTGAGTGGGACAATCACTCCCTTGACCAACTAGCTATACTGTGCTTGATGCACCCCAGGATGCAGTTGGCCCTTTTGGCTGTCAGGGCACACTTTTGGCTCACGTGCAACTTGCCAGATCCACCAGTTACATTTTAAATACTAACATATGCTGGTAGATAGCAAGGGCAGATAACCTACATGCATAGAAGAAACAAGCTACAGCTTGTTGAACTTACAGCTCTGTTACTGTCCTCTTCAGACACCAGATTCAAACATGGCCAATTCTCTTCAAGGAAGTTACCCCTTCTACACTGGAATAAAGAAGGAGATTTGCTCAGTTGCTCTTTCCAAGGGAGAACAGAAAAAGGCATGTTTGCACAAAGAGACATTTTGTTTCAGCAGCATAAACCAGAGCTTGCTCTCTCTCAAAGACTGTCTATCTTACTGAAATAAAAAGTGGATGGCCAGGACTTACTAAGAGAGACGAGAACATAATAAAGCTCATAAAGTAAGTGTGCATGTAACCCATATGTACAGCGTAATGACTGGTGATTAGTCATTATTATATTGATGCACACGCAAATATACACACACTGTTATATATATATATATATA